>NW_026695411.1:0-117638 GCF_029851405.1 Lichtheimia ornata | reverse complement strand
TCAACGTACTTTTCATTGTTATCCATTTTCTATTACCAAACATCACACTCCTGACTACGCTGGGTCACTTTAAGTACATAAACATCATAATGATCATCCCTTTGCCGTACTTACGTTCCCATCCACCAATTTCCAAAGGGAATCATCTGCTTCAAATTCACCACTAAATCCGACCGATTCCAATAAATTCCGATGCATGTATAGGAATTCCACCAGATCACCTTGCATGAAAAGGTCTTCTGTGTATTCTCCTCCTAAATGAGCCGACTTGATTCCTTTTTGATTTGGGTGGATATCAATCTTCTTTGAAGGATAATTTTTGGCACCGTAATAGAGGACCTGTAGATAAGGGCAATGCTCGTGTATAGTCATCAAGATACTGGAATCGGACATTGGCGTAAGCTCGAATGACAATAAAGAAGGAAATCGACTGAGGAGATCAATCACATCATCGTGGCTAGGGGCTTCATCTTCTGATACGTCATGAAGTGCCAGGTGCGTGATCTTGGGATAACGTGATGATGGCGGTGAAGATAAAACAGGCTCGACATGCTCTGTTTCCAGAGATACAAGATTTGGACATGATTCGAGGATATCACTTAGGTCAAAATAATGGTACCCATCAATGTTCAGGTGCGTCAATGAATCAGAAATCAGTTGTAGACCATGTAATACTGGAAGATGAGGGGTTGTAGAATCACCTAATGAAAGGAAGAAGATGACATTCGTATCCATATTGCATAGATAACACTGCCCATCCATACTCACAGTATATACGCAGGTCCTTAAGATTGGAAAAGCGAGCTCGAGAAAAGAGATCTTTCAACTCTGCATCGTCAAACACATTGCCTCTTAACTTTTGAACATAGGGTGCGAATCGGATGAGTTGATCATGACCAGTCTTGAAGGTGTGGTCCTCTTGCCCGAATTCGAAAGTCAACCCCTTGGATTGCTGCAAGATACGCTCCTGCCATGTACGTGATACGTAAAGAGGCCCATACAGCTCATTCGAATCCAAGTACGTTGGCGTCATCCTTGGTACAATGTTGGTGATGACAATATCCAATGGTAGCCGGCTGATGAAATCGACTCGTTTGTTGTTGTTGGGTGCTACTTGCATGCGATGTTGCTGAAGGTGGTGGTAATATGGATCTGATGCAGACACAGCTTCAAGCCCTTGATCGTATATGGAAATCGCTGCTGCATGACGCCCTTGTTGACAATACACGTCTCCTGTACACAAGTATCCAAGCCCTGATCCTGGTAACATGGCTCTTATGGCTGCTGCATCATGTAACGCTCTATCAAACTGAGCACTGTTGGCTAAAAGCTTGGCACGCTCATTGAGCTCCTCGGCGAATTGGTGCGCTATTTGCTGTAGAGACTCGGTTGCCGTGGCAATTCGGTTGCCGTCATTACCATGTTGAGCTGTAATGTTGGCATGCTTCAGTAATTCAGACCAGCTAATGTGTTCGATCGCAGCCATTTGTCGTGGTGTGCGTGTAAGGATAACAAAGGAGTAAATGCAAGAGCGCCAATGTCAGAGGAATTTGTCGCTGCACTGGTAGATGCCTGGTTACACACACCCGTTGATCGCGCACTTTGCATTACGCTGTTGCTTCTTGCTGTTTCGAGTGGAGATGCTTACATAAATCAATGCATGCAGAAGAGTCAGCTAAGAAGACTAGCAGTTAGGAGATCAATAGAACCTTTGTCCTTTTCTCTACTATCAAAGCTACAGTATTACAATAAAAGCACGTGATCCAAAAAGTTTACTCTTCTCTTTTAATAAGCAAGTGTAAAGGTACATCCACCCACCAAATGCATACGTTAATGATGTTCACGTAGAGATCGAGGAAACAGCTTTATGTACTCAAGTGGTGATGCCCAAAAAAATAACGTGTGTCAAAGAATAACAAATAGATAGATAAACCATGATCGTCGATGTCTACTCTGATGACTACACAAGGGAGTTCTATACCTTACACTGAAATGAAGACTAGAGCATTTAACTTCGTAATACCCATATGCATCAAGGGGGTGTGCATTAAGGTGCTCACGTGAATGCAACCAAGTCTTTCAGGTACATGCATGATCATCTTACGCGCGTGCCCAAAGGGGAGTTGTGTAACAGGGTGACTCTCATAGAGAATATAGACCGAGAATCTTTTAAACATCAACCTTGTCTTCTTCCACCTCGCTCGCTCCAATGGCAACTTGCATCAACCACTTTTTTAACAGCAGACGGCGCAGTGCATTCTACCTAATGTATAACTCACTTGCCGGCATTACTCAACCAGCATCTCTTTCAGTATACGATCGTTGACAAGCTTTATTGGTGTGTTGAATATACGGCCCAGCCTTTTTCACGCGTCATGCTGCAGTTTGCATGCTTACAAGCATATCCACCCATGATCAACATTGAGCATCACGTGAGACAGCTTGCATTGGCATAGCAACGTATCCATGTACTCATATTCATGTGCATCGATATACCAAGGTAAATAATGGAAAGGATTGGGATCGTGGCAAATGGGTCTTGTCTTACAAGATTGATCATTAACAGGAGCCGTTGTTATGGTGATCCATCATTCACTTGGAGACTGGCACTGGTGTTGAAAGAAATGACATTCAATGGATATCGGTGTCAACATGGCGCCATCATGTAATCAATCAATCGATATGAGGATGAACAAGCATTGGGTGGATTCCAGCACATCATGACACAACCTGAGACGTTTGGCTTTTTACATTCCTTGGGATGGGATCGGTGCTTTATTGAAGACAAGGATGTCTATGGTGAGTTGTTTATTCAATGGCAAGGATGATGGTGACTCATGAGCAAGAATACGCTATACTCCCTCCCTACCGGAACATAAGGCCTTGATTGCTTACGGGACGCCACAGCAACACGTGAAGGTCTATGGCGACGCTCTTAGGACAATGACCGACGAGGATGTATTGAGGGATCTGATTGCTCACGCCACACTTGTCCTTCGGACAATGACGCATGAGCAGGTGTTGGAGTTGGTTGCACCGTGCTCAGGCATCCGGCGGCCAATCCATGCCATCAAGCACGCAAGTACTTGGAAGTGAGTAGATTATTCATTGAATTCCATTTCATCTTGACACAATGATTGACGTATCTATGTTACAACCTCACAAGTCGATGAGTAGGTTGAGCCTCCAAGCATTGGGCCGTTGTTTATGTAAGTGTTATCTTGCTTGCATACATTGTCATGTCAAACCTTATTTCTCATTATGATGCTTTTTCCATAATATTAGGATGGTGATGCTACTGTTGCCATTCGGGATGCCATTCCCAATGATGACCACTTCCCCTTTTGCTATGTGGTGGAAGAAATCCCCTGCTTGCTGATGGCCCTGGTGCTTGTTAATACAAAGCAGGTATCTCAGCGCTCTCGTTACTCCTACAAATGGCTTCAGGTAAAAACACACACATTGCATGCCATATCTATGGGTTCACTGTATAGCTTTTTGTTTCAAAAGGAAGCGATAATATCGCACCCAAATTGGAGGATGCCAACACAATCTTACGCAAAACGAGCGTACTGCGCAAGGAATGCGATATCGTTGCTCTCGACCCAAAGCATCGAGCCATGCACAAGAACGCGAGAGCTAAAGAAGAGCTTACTTTGCTAAAGGCAAGTATGGAATACGGTTTGACTTTTCTTATTGCACATGTGTTAACGACCTATTACATATAGAAGGAGGCAAAAGCTGTTCTATCGTCTGTTGCTGAATACTTGCATCATCCACATTGATATACGCTCGACAAGTCGTGGCGAGGAGTTGGCAAAGTTGAGGATGGTAAGAAGTTTGAATTCATCCCATGCCATCATTATCATACTAAAGATGGGAATCGTCCTTAGAGTAATTAGCAAAAGAAGGCTCTTTGTTCACTATGATGGAATTGAACGGCGTCGCCCTGTTCTATACGTAAGTAGCATCGACTTTATACCCATTATCAAAAGCATGTTTCTGATTCCTGTCACGGTTTATATAGCAAACGAACTTTGAGATGAAAGGGCGACGACGTTCTTATTATATTTGCCATGGCCGTGTTCGTGGTCGTCCTCATCCTGGTTGTGCTGCTGGTCGTAGAGTTATATGTTGGTCTTTAGGAATTCAATAAATCCAGCGGTTTGGCAATGGACAATAGAGTAGTGAGTTGAGGATTGCAAGTTGAGGCAATATGGATGATTTGGGATCTTTGCGGTTAATGGGTACGTGGAAAGTAAAATGTGGCTATGTAGGATGGTTTTGGTGATGTCCAATGGCCGACACTGGGTATACAAGCTCGGTAGTAAGGGGAAAAAGGATAAAGAACACATGCAATGGGATACATACCTGTTTTTTGCTCATTCATCCATCCACAAGAATGAAATTGCGTGTATGATAGGGTTTGCTTTTTTTCAATCATCCAATTTGCAGTGGTTGCGATTGTTGTTTCTAGAACAATGTCGTACGCAAAGCTATTGCTGTCATTGTCGCGAGGGATCGTCCGTACTAAACGAGGAAATCACGTTTTCTTTTCCCGATTTGGGAATCCAAGTGGTCCACCCCTTTTACACACACGCAGGGAATGAACAGGATTTCTTCCTTCATGCAGCTACGTACGTTTTCATTTATGGGTATCATTGCTTTCGAATAAATAAAGAGTTCTATCCTCCACAATAGGATAATTAGGTGGGGATTGTAATAACGCTATATGGTATGGTGCATCTCCGACTAAGCATTGACGTTGTATATGTATATGTATCAGGGCAATCCGATCTTCATCATGCATGTAACACAAGGATAAAGTCTTTTTACCTTCTCCCACATAAAAATGGCTGCGCTCTTTGCACTCTCCCTTTCCTCCCCATTGCCACCTCCTTTCTTTCATCCTACGCATAAAATGGGGTGCTGTGTATCTAAGAATGATGATTTTTACGAGGTATGCAACAACCAGCACATCGCATGTTCAACACGAGTCTAACAACATGCCTTGTTCTATTGCCATCAAAGAAAGAGGATTATGATGATGAGCCCTACTCCAAAGAAGAATCGGCAACCATTGTGGATCCTGAAGATTACTTACATGGCGATGATTTGGAAGGCATTCCATCCTTGTTAAACCATCCACACTTTTTATTGCTCTATGTACCTGGCAAGGATGAAGAAAAGACCAAGATGAAACTCGTCAAGCCTTCTACCGATCCCATTCATCGAAGACGTATCATGAAACGGGTTATTACTGCGAGTGGTGATGATAACAACCAAGACGTGCCATTACCGCATTATGCCTTGTCCCATCTCTGGAAAACATCCAAGCATGGCCATCAATGGGAGGACATTGGCCTTTATGTGGATGACGAGTATGGAAACCCTGTGGAGCCTGTATCCATGCGACCTGAAAAACGAGACACCATCCTTGCACTGCTCCGAGACCACCCTGATAGTTACTGGTGGATCGACGTGTTATGTGCACGCACAGATACCCCCTTGGATATCATGGGCGATATTTACGCTCAATGTTCAACATGCTATGCCATGATTGATTGTGATGATAAAACGATACCCAAACTTAGACATTACATGGACCGTATCCCTGACCAAGAAAGCTACTGGAAGAAACGCCTCAAACGCCTCAAAATGAATGATCCACAGTATGAGTATACCTTTAAGCAGTATAAGCAAGCCGTGGATGTCTTGGATACGTTTATGGAACGCGATTGGTGGAAGCGTGTGTGGACATGGCAAGAGATGGTGCTACCTCGAGAAGTAGTGTTTTTGGCTGAAACGGCAACCGAAGTATCAGGCACGCATATGCTGGATATGGAATCACTTTCTCGTCTTGAGAAAAATCTACAAACGGAGTCATTCCGTTTACCAGGTATATACGTAATTCACTTTTTACATGCCATCAGTAACTCACATTTTCCTCTATAGGCAAGCCATTGAAACGTACTGGGAGTGCCCGGTTGATGGAAATGAAACGATCACGAGACGCGGGTGAAGCTTTTCGAGATGAAAGGATCTCGTTATGGACATTGAACCACTTGTTCAAGGCGTTTGAACGATCATCAAGGCGATGCATGGATCCAGTGGATTATGTCTATGGTGTGCTCGGCGTTTTAGGATTCAAGATACGAAGGATGGACGATCCCCAGCAAGTGTGGCATTGCTTTTTCGCCGAGCTTGATAATTTTCTTACCGATGTCAAAAGGCGCTCGATGATTGATCAGCGAGATGAAATGTTCGCCGCTATAGGCGTCAATCAGGATATGAAAAATTTCGACTTACAGGCTGCACAATGCATGTCTGATGTATATACAGGGTTGCTGGATATCGACATGTTTACAGTCATGGTTTAACATGTACAGCAGGGATTACTAAAAAAGCAATAAAGGTGTCATTTTGAATTATCTTGTACTACGTCGCGCGTTGTCAGCTTTGTTTACAAAGACACACAGCTTTATTTTTGGTCACTCATTAATAAACGAAGGAGCATCAAGGGTTAGCTATCGACATGGTGGGTAACAAAAGAAAGGACGAGACATGTAAACGGTGGAAACACATGTAGTGCAACTAAGGATGCATGTGCTGGGATGAGTGCGTGTGACAAAAGGATGTGCTTGAACATTTTTCGTGGAGCTCTTTATTCAAACTCGACGTGCTTCGTTTCTTTCCAACAGCTTCGTTTCCTTGGAAACACAGCACAATGCTCAGCCGTACATGCTCTTCTTGCCAACATTAGCGGCAAGCCAAGGATGAGATGCCACACCTGTTTTGCATTCTATTGCTGACCGACCCTGATGAACGCGTTGCATGCTACGAGATGTGACCAGGCACACCATTCAGTCGCGTCAAGTTGCCAGGATACAGCAGCACGACCGAGGACAGTGCTCTCAACACGCATCATCAAGCCATTGTTTATCATACTCAACACCACTCTACCCATTGTCTGTGGCCATCCACTTGCTTATTCCATCCACTCAGCATGGGCAACTCATCAAGTTGATCAACGTTCCACTGTCCTCTCAATCATCACCAAGGCTCTTGCTCATCACAACATCAGAGCAACCTTCCAAGTGGATGAATCCATTGCTCAAGAGCTGCAACCTAATTGTGATGATGCAGATGATTGCCCTGTTGTCCAGGGTCACTATACGTAAGTATAACTGTTTTACCTCAAACCATTCTTTTTTATGCTTACTTTTTACAAAGTCCTCTGCCAGCAGAGCAGGATCATCTCCCTCTTGCTCAAGTGCAGCAAGTTCAGCAAGATCTTCAAGAACAGCAAGACCTTCAAGATGATCAAGATCACCAAGGCATCCAAGTCAAGGTAGAGGTCCAGGTCACCTTTGAGATTAGTGATCTTAATGATTGCTTTTCTTATTCCTCAAATCCTCCTCCTCCTTCTCATCCTTACCTTTCTCAAGACAATCAAGAGCAACAACTTCAACAAGAGAAAGAGGTCTTATGTGCTGGCTGCAAGCGCCAGCTTTGCTCAGGGCATGATACAGTAAAGAAGAAACAGCGCAATTCAAACTTGCATCAAGCGCGCACTAGCGGCAAGTTCCTCATTACTTTATCAGCAAATACTAAGATAGTATGAAGGGATGAGCATCCAATAAAATTTATATGGATAAAACTACAACAACATGAGGGAGTAGTGGATAAAAGAGAAGGAAATGGTATGAACAAAGGGCATGCTGCTATGAGAGCTTCCATCGTATATGAATAAAACAGCTTACAATATTTACGAGGCGACTTGTTCAATCATGGAGACCTTTTGGATTGCGTAGGGGATTGGGATCTTCATGCAAGGTGAGTGATAGGATGGCTGCTTTTCCTCCCTTTATGACCTGAGCCTATTGTGTATGTGTTGGTGGATGAAAAGGTCAGGTGACATCGCATGCCGGGAATATAGCCGCTTTACAGAGAAGCCGTTCCGATTTCGGAGACTGGGAATTTAGCCACTGTGTGGTGTGTTTCTGCCGCGTGCGTATACTTTTTTTCTTGAACACCCATCGTCGACTGTTTGTAGACAGCTTTCATTTACAATGTACAACGGCCAGTATCCTCCACCCGTACGTCTCTACTTGCATCTCCTTTTGATCCTTTATTCTTTTCTCAACTGACCGATTATCGATTAACATAGCCCCATGGTGGTTTTCAGGGCAGTCCACCTGTTTCGCCATCTATGGGATCGCCTTGGCAAAGACCTCCATCTGATACACATACACCACCCGTGCCACCTTCAGGAGTAAGTTTATATACATCCATTTATTATCATACATTCAACACAAAAGGCTCACTATGACTATTCTATGTGTGTATAGCCTGTATGGCGAGAACATCAAAACGCTCAAGGGAAGAAATATTGGTTCAACACAGTAACGCGACAGAGTACGTGGGAAAAACCAGAGGAGCTGCTTACTCCAGAAGAGAAGGCATTGATGAGTTGCCCTTGGAAGGAATATAAAACCCCAGAGGGAAAGACCTATTACAGCAATACCCAGACAAAGGAATCACGTTGGGTCATACCCGAGGATTATAAAGGTATAAATTCACCCAAATAGGTTACATGAACTATTATGGGAGATCTTACGTTGCTATCATTTAGAACTTCGTGATAAAGCAGAACAAGCCAAAGAACGAGCAGCAGCAGCACAAGCACAAGCACAAGCACAAGCACAAGCAGAAGTGTACGTCCATTTTTGTGGCATGATTTTTATTACTACGCATGGGAAAAAAAACTTACACATCCATCCTTTAGTTCATCTCGCCCTTCTCCTATACCAGGTACAGGTAGTGATGTGAGTGGTCCTCCTTCTTCAACAAGTACGCCTATGGGTACACCACAACAGCAACGAGGTCCCATTCGTCAACCCCCACCTAGTGCCACGCTTTTATCTCAAGTGCCTGCTGTTGAATTTGCTACCAAAGAAGAGGCAGAAAAGGCATTTGTCAAACTGTTACGAGAAACGGCAAGTGATAGGACTGGATGGGAGTTTCAATGGGAAAAAGGGATCATTTATATATATGTGGTATATTATTAGGGTGTGCGACCGGATTGGACGTGGGAACAAACGATGCGAGAAATTATCACCCATCCGATGTATCGTGCTTTGCGTACAGCAGCTGAACGAAAGGCGGCGTTTCATCAGTATATTGACAAGGAAGCCAAACGTGAACGTGTAAGCCCCATGACTCTATATCCCAAGGATGGTGATGATGATTCTTTTATTCACCTATTGGTTTTAGGAACTACGTGAGGAACGAGAGACTAAGCAACGCGTGGCGTTTTTCCATATGCTTGAGAACACCAAAGACATCAAACCCTATACACGCTATCGTACAGCCGCCAAACTTTTGTCACAACAACCCGCCTTCAATCAAGTCAAGTCTGACAGCCAACGTGAAGCCTATTTTGATGAATACGTGCATGGATTACAACGACGTGAAAAGGATCGACTTCGTGAATTACGCAAGAGCAGCATGGATCAATTTGCGGACTTGTTACGCCACATGCCAGAAATCACCCATGAGACCGGATGGCCTATGGCACAAGAACTCTATAAAAAGCACCCCACGTTTGAGAACCCAAAGGCATTTGAGGGCATGGACAAGTTGGATTTCTTGGTGGTGTATCAACAACACAGCAAAGAGTTATGGATGGCACCCTTTGATGACTTTGAACGACAAAAGCAACAAAAGAGACGTCAACATCGGAAAGCACGTGATGCATTCAAGGTAGGTCAACAAAGCGAGCACGGACCACAGAGTATATTTTTAATCATCCGAAAACTCAATTTTTGAAAATAGACGCTACTCGATGAGTATTACCAAAAAGGGGTGATCAACGCACGGACCCTATGGAAGGAACTTTATCCGCACATCAAGGAGGATCCTCGGTACTTGGATCTCTTGGGCATCCCTGATTCTTCTCCCCTCGATCTCTTTTGGGACATGTTGGATGACTTGGATGAGAAATTGTATCATGAAAAGAAGGCTGTGTATGATGTGCTCAAGGTATGAAAGAACAAGGATCACGTGGGATACACTTAAAGCTGACGTATGTTTATCTAGCAACATGACTTTGAAGTGACTGTGGATACAAAGTTTGAAGAATATCGTGGCATCCTCGACCAAGATCCAACTCTCAAGGACCGAGCTACTGAAAGCAACATCAAAATAATCTTTGATCATGTAAGTCGCTGTTCAGGTGTTTTGTGTACCTTCAAGGTTTCCTAACGTGGATTTGCCTAGCTTCAAAACAAGGCTGTGCATCGACTCAAGGAAGAAAAACGACGTCAAGAAAGGAAGCTGAGGAAAAAGATGGATGCATTACGTTATGCCATGAAACATTTGGATCCCCCTGTGAATGTTGAGGATACTTGGGAAGCCGTGATGCCACGTATTGAACATTTACCCGAGTACCAGGCCATTGATTCTGAACAAGCAAGAATGGAAGCTTTTGAAAAGTTTATCAAGCGACTCAAGGTACCAAAAAGAAGAGCTGTGCATGTGTGTGTGGATACTCATGGGATTGTTGTTGCTTATAGGAGAAACAAATGGAGCAAGATGATGAGGAAGAAGAGGGAATGATCAAGGAAGAAGATGAAGCCTATTATTCCAAAGGTCACCATCACGGACGATCACATAGCTCTCGAAGATACAAGTATGCCCGACGTGATTCGGATCGGGAAGATGAATTGGGATATGATGAAGAAAGAAGGAAAAAGAGGGTAAGTTGGTTTGGAATGGAGGATAGGTGTATGTTGCATCATCTCATTTAATGGCTTTTTTCTTTAGCGTCAAATGATGTCCCATCGAGAAAGTTTGGATCAGCCATTAGCTGGAGGGCATTCAAGTGCAGAGGAAGGTGAAGCTTTGGATGACTATGAAAATGATCCACGTCGACGATAGGCTTTTTTAAATAGTATTGACCAATAAAAAAAGCATTTTTTATATCCAAACAAGAAACAAAAAAGGTATACTACTTAGTTATCATTAGAGGTCGTTGTTGGTGGTGGACCCACAGGACGTTCAACCTTGTCTGCTGGGATTCTTTCCAAGATCTTGACAGGATCGCCTACACGAATGGTGCCCTTGGTGAGGGGAGCGGCATCCACACAAAAGTAGCCTTGCTTGGGATTGGTGGTCAAGTTGCGTTTGACTTTGAGATAATCCAATACACCTGATTTGCCCCAATCATCCTTGATCCCGGTATCTTGATTGAATCCAGGCACTATGCTCTTTACTTTAGTGACCCATCATCATCCTAGCCCATTTTCTTTGTATTACCTGTACAACGAGCCGTAGGTCGCATCACATAAAATGTCACTTCACCAATCCTTCATGCATCATCATGAGTCATACTATTCCTCCAAAAGGCCAAGGTTTGTGAACTTACTGGACGACAAGCCATTCATCTTCATCCCATGCCACGGTACCAGAAATGGTGAGGTTATTGCGGAATCGATCAATAGGAATGGATTGGCCCTTGCTTAATCCTGATTGGATCAAGTTGTTATTGACGTCTTCAAGACTTGACTCGCATCCAAACGAAATGGGAGATGAATCCGAAAATGCAGTGTGAATGCCAGGTAATCGATCATGGGAAGGTCGCGAATAATCTTGTTCATCAATCGCCACTAATCGTGCTGGAGGTACATCGGGTCCTACACCGCCCATGCCGCCATCATCGCTGTGTGGATTCATTTGGTTGTGTTGGCGATGATCCTTAAAGAATTTGCCAATCCATGCTGCTGCTGCATCGCCCATATCATAGGCTGTGATGGTATCCTTCCATACGGTGACGGTGAGGCGATTGTTTTCTTCTTTGGGAGGTGTCAAGGGCAATGTCAAATCAGGTTGGCCTGGTCCTGTCAATGTCAACGTGTCGTTCTTCACATCCACCAAAGGACGGATCAAAGCCATCGAAGAATATTTGCTATTACATGTGTGTGTGTATGTCAATAATGAATGTGCTGCTGCTGCGTGCGTATATGTGTTGTATATACCGTTGAGTAATAAAACGCTTGTTGCTTTCTTCAATAAACATGAATCGTCGATCGTGTTTGGGTCCAAGTGCACCAATCTCGCATTCGTCAAGTTGAACACAGTGACATGACTTTACAGGGTAAATGCGAATAGCGGAAAGGGTGGGTTCTGCTGCAACAGGCATTGTTGGTCGTGAGAAAAAAGAAAGAGAGTGAGTGAAAGAGAGTCGGACTCGCACACAACTTTTGCATGCAAGTGCTGTTTATGCTCACGTGTCTGATTAAGTCGACCAATGCCATGGCTGGTTGATGGTGCAATTGATACCCATACTTTTGGTTCCATATCTTATCCCCCCACACACACATAGAGAGACCCAAAGTAGGGTTAGCGTGACACACGTTCATGCACAATGATTGAAAATAAGCTCATTGCCATGGTGATGATGATAATCTAATCACGTGGTGATGTCGTGAGGGAAAAGTCACTTTATGATACTTTGCTTCTGAAAAATGACGTTGTACCGTATGCTGAGGGGATAAGTATCGCTCACATTATAAGCGTAAGATTATATGCCCTATTCCATCTCTACTACAGCTATTACTGTTGTGTCGTCTTATTTGGATCATAACCGCAATATTGCCGACCGCTAGGACCTAAAGAGAAGTTTCCATGGTTAGCCAAGATTTAATACACGCACTCACTAACAACATGCCAGGTTTGAGTGTACATGTAGGTTGCTGTTCGCATTGATCAAGAGGAGTTCTTCTGTATTTTGCATATGGACTATTTGGTGGGAGGTGGAGGTGGACGACCCAAAGCTTTGCTAGCCATGGAAATGACAAAGAGCAGGGTGATGGCAAAAGTGAGTTTCATGTTGAATAAAGAAAGGATGTGCATCATACCATACGGATCATAGCATTATATATACTGTATTCCCCGGTGTCCAAAGTCCATCTAGCGGCGTACGGCAACTCCTACCCTCATGCAAGGGGTTACCGCCGTTGAAAATGGCGTAAATCACCTTTTGGTATGTATAGGCTGCAGTCCAAACTATGAAGGCATGAGGTCTAACGTCTACTACATGACATACAATGTATGCGAAAAAAAAAACCAGGCTATAGTGATGGAATAAGTAAGCAATGTCATAAAGCGAGTAACACCCCCCACCTCATTTTGACTCTTGAATTATGCAAGCGTTACTCCTCGCCTTCCCAGGATTACACCTTCCTCACCAAAAGGCTGAGCATTACTTGATTGTTGATACTGATGCCCAAGACAGCACGTACGGCCAAAATGTTGCTAAACTACAGCCATCAAGGGGTGCGCACCGCTGCAAGTCATACGATGATGCTGATGCACATTTGTGTGTACCCCGCATCCTCCGCCCAAACACACGGGGGTCATCCTGCTCTAATCGCCACATCCTCCTATCAGTACCAAGGAGTGATTTTCGAAATCGCCTTAACACGAAATAGCAAAAGGGAGAAACTAAAGCCATGAAAGTACTTGTTTATATGTACCACATATCCTCGATCTCTTGTCAACGATAATGGTCATCCCTACACTTTGCCGTCAGTGACTAAGATCATTTCAATATTGCTATTATGTATGTGGCAACAAAATCATTCTATTTATTGGGTAAACCGAACAATGAACGAGTCAATCAATTGCAGAATGTAAGACTACTGTTATATGTATCACTCATTCATCTTCCTTGTTTGGAGCATAAGCACAAGAGGTACCACCGTCATCCGCTAATGAACACACAATGAGTATCATCGAACGACACCGCATTCCACAACACATTGTTTACGTACATTCTTCAATGGCGCATTTGCGTGCTGCAGGACATTCATCGAGAGAGATTTTTTGGCATCGTTCCATGTTTTTCCGAATTTCCACGGCTGAAGTCCACGCAACAGTAAGATCGGTAAGGGCAATGGCAAAGACAAGCGAAATGATAAAGCTGAATTTCATCTTGAGGAGATGATGGATGTTCACAGAGGGAGCAATGTCCTTATATAATCCATTGAATCAGATGTTGGCGTCTAAGGGCATTCAGGAGGAGTGCTTATATGCTGCCAACAAAAAAAAAGCCTCGTGCATGTCGATAGAGATCGGTTGCCATGGGAACAACCACTTGTGTAGTACATCCTACGGTCGTATTCAGCAACAGGGTTTTGAGAGATAGCATGTAGCCCATGTCATTCGTGCGAGCTCCAAAGAAAACGAGTGTGCCAAATCCCATCCATCATATACAAAGACTGATTGTTCTCCTTGCTCTTGTATACTCCCTATGTACTGCACTGAGCCACAATCTCTCCTGGTCATCATTGTCAACGTGCTGCTATATCGTCTCGATGCTCTTCAATTGTAAGGTGGATACCACTGTTGGTGATTTTGGTTGGTGTTGAAAGATACACTTGTGTAGCAGCCACTTTTGACGACATGACATGGTGGGCTCGAATCATGATCGTCTGCCGTAACGCGAAGCATTGGCATTGTTGGAGGGTTGATCGGCCATGTTCACCCATTGCTGTGTCCGTAGATGGAGTGTGTGTAAAGGGAAACCAGCCCACCTACCCACCCACTCACTCACTCACTCGCGCACACTCACCCACACTCACCCATCCCCTATCGTTCTATTGAGTTATAAAAGCCTTACATGTAAATTTCTATATATCATATGACTAATGGATGCTACTTTGGTATATTGGATCGAATGATCAGGGTATATGCAATGTGTGAAAAAGAGTCTTGTAATCATCTATCAGTTGTCTCAACTTGATCATTATGCTTGATGCAATCATTGCAAACAACTGGTGCGACCAACGATATGGTACATGTTTACACTTAAATGAGCAACAGTAACACATATCATCTACTGTAATGTCCATTTGTGTTTGCCAACAGGGCAATTGTTTATTGGAGAACTCAATAACAGGATAAAGAACGGGATCGAACAATTGCAAGATGTAGGGCACTGTTATATCACTCATTGACCCTTTTTTGGATCATAATCACATTCCTCTTCACCGGTGAAGGCTACGAGCACATAATGAGTATCAACAAAATAACACAATCCCAAATTTTGCTTACGATTTGTGTGAATGTAGCAACCGTTTTTTGTAGTGCATTTATCGAGAGGAGCATTAATGCATTGGGCTATTTCCGAAAAGTACTTCTTTGGATTCGGATAAACCGGCTCAGGAACAGTAGGACCGGCGAGGGCAACGGCAAAGACAAGTGAAAGGATACAAATGTATTTCATCGTGAGGAAAGATGCAGAGATGTAACTCACAGCGAGAGATGATCTTATATAATCCTTTCCTTAACCGATAATCAATTGCATCGGATGTTGGATCCGGAGATGGCGAGAATATGTTGCATAAAAAACGCCCAAGCTCATGCATGTCGATGAGATCGTTTGCCATGGCAACCACAAGAACCAAGGAGTAGGATCGTATTCAGCCATAGGAACCTTGAGAGACAACAAGCAGCCCATGTCATTCGTGCCAGATCCAAAAAACAAACGCGTGTGTCAACGTCCATCCATCATATGCAAAGACTCCTTACTGCACTGGTCTGAGCCATGGCTTCTCCTGGTTATCATTGTCAACACGTTGTGATATCGTCTCGATGCTCTTCAATCATAAGGTGGTTGTCACTGCTGCTGGTGCTTTTGGTTGGTATTGAAAGATACACTTAACAGCCACTTTGACATGGTGGGCTCGAATCATGATCGTGTGTAGTAACGCGAAGCATTGCCATTGAAGGGTTGGTCTGCCATGTTCTTCACCCATTGTCGTTGTCCTCGATGCGTACTTTGAGTGTGTGTAAACGGAAATGTCAACTGTTGTCAGGAAAAGAAACCCTTCACTCCCGCAAGCTCCATCTGTTGGGTGAATCACATGATCCGGAATTGATCCTTTATGCGAGAATGACCAGCCATCATCTCAAACGTCCTACGCTGCCTTGACAATTGCTATTGATTGACATCCGTATACATTTAATGTTTGGATTTTCGGGAATGTTCTCATGCACAAATAAGCTTCGAGGAGGTCGCCTCGTATATGACATTGGCATAAAAGACATCCACTGCTCTGTGTTTCACGATTTTATATCCACCATCCGTTACAGTACTTGATTCAATGATTGAAATATTAAAAAGAACAGCACCCATACGTACAAGCGTATTATCTTTTATCACTCATTGTACATAACATCCTTTGAGACCTTTTTAAAGTTTCAGCCACATGCAAAAGCGGGCATTGATAGCGCTTCGATCTACAATATAGCTTGGCGTTTCCAGGTTAAAGGTTCATTGATGCCACATACAACACATTTGGTCTCTATAAACGTTGTAGCTCTTCATCATCCGATATTTCTACTACACGCACGTGACTCCTGAAATGGGCGTATGGCTAAGGCACGACCTTTTGACTTCCACAACATTATAAAGGACGTGTTCTGTAACAGCACAAACGATATTCATCATTTATTCGCTCACTCATCCAAATGCACTTAAAGTTATCACTTTTTCCATACTCGCCATTTCCTCGCTTATGGTGCTAGCCATTGGTACCTTTGACTTTGAAGGCCAAGATCCTGCTAGTTCGCCGAATGAACCTACCATGGAAGAAAAAATTGCATGCGTCAATCAATGCAAGGATTCAGTAACTGGCAAAATAACTTTATCATGTTTTAATGATTGCCTGGATAAACCACGCGGTGCCCAGCAGTAAATAGTGGTAGTAGAATCACTTTTTATTCATGTCTCTCAAAAATAAATCATCGATACTGAGGAAGTGGTATGCATTGTATTATCAAACGTGTGATTCTACCCGTTGCTGTTTCAAAGAATGTCTCTATGGTCTATCGTTTTTCGTGATCCTGGATCGGCTGTGTCATCATGGAATTTTCTTACGGCTCATTAAAACGGGCCATAAAATTCAACATTGATGACTGGATCTTGAAGACGTGTACAGCATGACCCAAGATAACCACAGCTGAAAGGATCGCACCTATCATTACTTCCATAATGCATAGGAACAAGACCTGAGAAGAAACAACTTTTTCAGACATTGAATCTGAATCCTAGATATGGTTTCCGCCACATGCAGAAGCGGTCATCGGCTTTGCATCTGCCTTGAGACATTATGGTGTCTCTAAATCCTGTTCAATTCCAACACTACAAGCGCATGCTTTAAGCGCTATACCATCTTACACGAGAACACAAAGTATAATATCCATTCCATCCTCATCTTAACAATGCTCTCATTCTTGCCATGCAGCTTCTCGTTACATAATCCATCATTGATGGATGTAAATGATCAAGAAAATACACCTTTGGTTCATCCCCTTTCTAAATGACAGCACCGTTTTTCGCCATATACAGTCAACATCACCGTAAGTCCGCATCATTATTACTTTATGCAACCCCTGAAATCATTTCACAGCTTTATAAAGGGTAAAAGCATCAAACATCGCATTCATCCATAATATGAACATCAAGCTATCCCTTTTCATCACTCTCGTCATCGGTGCAGTTTCAGTGCTAGCTCGACCCCCACTACCGCCATCTCGACCACCACCCTCCCCAAAGGGTCAAGGAAATTCTCAAGGCCCTGTTACTGTAAAGGAAAAAGAAGCTTGCTTCAAAAGATGCAGAGTCATGTATCTGAGACCGAAGGAGGAATGTAAAGAGCGATGCTATCCAGAGCAACAGGCCGGTGGAAAATAACATGGATGCCGTTCCAATTATGTAGAAGACATGCTACATCTACATAGTATCCCCTTGCTGGTTTTTTAAAACACACAACGAATGTCTTTCAATGAACCCCATTTGTGATAGTGGGGTTTGCTGCGTTATGGTATATAGTTCATTGGTATGAATGCCAGCTGTTGATGATGCCATAAAAGTAGCGTGTTTATTATACTGGATCGCATACATGCGCTCAACGCCATAGACCCTGGTGGTAGCATTGCTTGTGTGTCTCACAATGGCATCATCATCATCATCATGCGTGAAGTTGGTGTAACAATGATGGGTGGCTGCTTTCTATACATCGATAGGTGCTGCAAGATCTGAAAACCCAAAGATCGTCCCATCAGGGATCACTAAATCGTTGCGGGATGGATTACTATATATCAAATGAAGGCCGCAGGGTGGTGATTATCGAATCAAACGCGTAGTTTTTCAGCTTGCATATATAGGATGAAATAGCGATTACTGATTGATTATGTGATGGTATGTTAAATTGGTATCAGAAGCCACAGATGTTTTATTCAGCTCTATACTGGTGGGGTATTGCAGGGATAAGATACTACAACACAATCCTAAATATATACCAACAGGATCCGTTTCATGTCAACAGCAGCCTTTGTCATCAAAACAGGGTTCATCCAACAGATCACTTTTTGTTGATTGGGATCGATCCATATCACATGATCACTTCTTGTTGTCGTGGGTCATCGAATGTTGAGAATAGCCGTGAACGGTCGGCATCCATGCGTGTTTTAGCCAATCCAGGAAATGCAATCCATCGTGTCGCAAAGCATCCTTGTCCTTTTGATAGTTTCGAATGACGGTACGTATCATATCGTAGCCTTCTTTAGTTGCATGCTGATGATTTATCCACTGCAGTCATAGTCGATGTTGAAGATACCATTCATCTAGGGCGAACGTTGGGCAGCAATATCGACTTATGAATGCACACGAAGATCGCATAATGTGTTGCATGCGCGAATCGCGACACCACCATGAAGGAAATGGCTGAACCGGACAGCATCGCAAGCTGCTGCTGTTGTTGTTATTGCTGCAAGAGAGAGAGAGAGATTGACCTTTGGGGATTCATGAGTTGAAAGAAAGTGAGTAGGATGCTTTACAAGTAAGCGGAGAGAAATGAGTCGTCCTCCCCAACCCACAACATGACGTTGGATACAAACACAGTGTAGTGCCATGATTCAATCTTTAGTATGTAGGCTTTGCCCAGTAATAAAAGCACTGATCCATTATCTTGAGTTTATCGTTGTAAGGATGTCATTGGGGATGTTAAGTAGTACTTTATCTACTATGGCACACTTTTCTACATTGCATCAACATTAGGAGCCCTTTGGCCCAAGCACCGTCCATAGCAATCTTGAAGTGGGAGGGTGTTCTGGTTAGAGCACATTTTCATGCACTCATCCGTTTGAGGTTGTGCGTTGGCGGGGGCTTGACAAGATCCTTTGGAATCGTCTTGAAGGGCTAGCACTGTAAGTGTACCCATGACGAGCGTAATGAAAATGGAAATCTTAAAAGTTCATATGGAGAGTATGTAACGGAAAGCTTCACTATTTTGAAGCTACACCCTTTATACATAAAGTTATCCGATTTACCACTATTTCAAGGGGGTGAAGGAAGCTATCTACAATCATCATCCAAATGCCAAGCGATGCAAAGCTACGCATGTGCCTGATGGCTAGTGTACACCGACTGCATCTTGGCGAACATGATACTCCTGGAAATAACGATCTACAGCAGGCTCTCTTGCGTGTTTAAAAGTCCATTGGCCACAAAACGTAGATAACATAAGAGCGATGTACCTACACCATGATGGGCTGAGGATGATACTGTAGATTCCGTTTTACGAACATCCATGTATAAGTACCTAGCACTCAAAAGTCTTCTAGTAGCTCTAGCATCATTATTTGGAAAGGTTAATTGAAATACAACAGCATGTTGATTAATGCATGTTGTAAAAACGGTGTTGTTGGAGGGACGTAAAAGGGTGTATTCTGTGCCTCACAATGTTGGCTACGTACCTGTTTCCATATTGATTATTGACACTGTCATCCAACTCGAAGGCCGTGTTGTCTTGGATGTCTCATAGTACAACCGCAAGCATACGTGTTGTGTGCATAGCAAATGCCATTCTGCAAGGAGAGAGTCCCTGAAAGTCGGGTTGTCATGGTCCCAAACAGCGTTTGTTTTGTTATTGGAGTGCACCGCTCGATCGTACGACATGTAGGCATTTCGGTGATATCACCTATATGTCTTACCACCTGCAGCATCTTACTATTAGGGGTAATGGTTGATCAACGCTGCAAGATCACTAACAGGCAGCTGACTCACTACTACTACACAAGTACATATGGCTTGAATATGTGAGCTGTCATTTTCAAGTGGGTGTTTGAATGAGCATTAGGCCTTTGCTATGTATCATTGGAAGTATTTTTTATGGTGCTCATGGTTGGGCTCACATGAATGTCACAAAAGCTGCATATTTCAAACAAGATTTGATCGGCATGGAAATGCTGCAATCCTCGGAGTTGAACCTCCTTGAAGAATCAGCATATACGCTATACGATGATGAATCTAATTTAAAATTCACGTTTCATGGCAACCATGTGGCTTCAAAGATCACTAGTCTTAGGCATCCTTAATTTTTCACTCCATCGTTTTAAAAACACGCGTCACCTTGTTTACGGTAATAGATGTTCACATGTGAGTGAAGAATGCTGCTTTTGAAAGATGCATGGTGATCATGTATACATCCCTTATGTATAGGATGTGAGCAAGTGGAGTTGTGAAAGGACACGATAACCAAGGCAACGGTTCCATGTTGACATTTTTAGGAAACGACTGCATTTTGGCGCAAGTACATAGCCATCACCCCTACAACTGTATTGCGCTCTTCAAATCATCCTACATTTCAAACGGGGCCACCCTTTACACACCCGTGTTGTTGGACTAATACTGATTTACCCCGAACGACGTCTTGCCTTGTATATGCCAAATGAGCCACTAATTGTATACGCTGCCCGCTCATCATTGTCAAATGCTCACTCGAGTCTACCAAATGTTCCTAGATAGGATGGATGTATATGCGTAACATGGTGCCAACCAAGTCATAATCCTGTTTTTTTCATGCATACTTTGCATGTTAGTGATCTTGCAGCTCTGTTTATCCAATACCCCCAATAAAATGCTGCACTATGCAGAAAAAGTTGATATCACCGACACCACTACTACCATCGTATCGAGACATGCAGTAACAAAACAAGGGCTACAACCTACTTTAAGGGGGTTCTTTCCTTTACGGATGTCACTTTGTACATACATTACATATAACTTGCTATTGCACTATGACACCTATTGATCATGATTCGGACCCATACAAGGAGCAACGAACCAAATTGGCAATTATCGTGGGCCACAGACAATCCAACAACGTAGCTACCATGAGCCCTATCATTTTTACAACACTGCCAAAGTAAAAGGCTTTTGCCACATGCAAGCGCTAGGATTGGCTGTGCATCATCTTGGTTACCTTTTGACCGCCGATCCTCTTTCAAACATGCATCATGTAGACACCTGCCGTTTAAAAATGTACTTTGTGTTGTGCCCATCAAATGCGCTAGTAAACGCCTGTTGTAGATCATGGTTTCTAAGAAGAAGAAAATGCATATACAGAGCTCCTGAAATGACGGCGGTGGTAGGATTATGGCAAAGGGATAACAGCATTATAAAAGGGGGAGGAGGATTTTCATACAGCACCATCAATCAATCAATCACTCACTCATCCTCTCCTAAACATGCAATTCAAAAAACTATCTCTTTTTATTACTCTCGCCTTTGGTACACTTGCCGTGTTAGCCCAACCAGAGGTTTCAGCTGATGAAGCACAACCAGCTGATCAAGGACAACCAGGAGGAAACAAAGCCGATATTGGTGCCGTTGCTACGGATGCTCAAAAGGACACGTGTTTTGATCAATGCAATGACCAAGGTATCAAGGAATCGTTCCAATGCTATGAAAAATGCTTGAAAAACGCACTTGCAGGTGGTCCTCCTGAACCACCTGCTCCAAAAGTTGGCACACCCGTCGGTACACCAGAGCAGAGAAAAACATGCTTCAAGAAATGTGAAGAGGAGCTTATCCACCAAGGTGAAAACTGCTATGTAAAGTGCTTGGACGAGGTGACTGGTGGTGCAGCAAGCGGTGGTGCAGAGGCTGGTGCTAAAGGTGATGCTTCAAACGCCGGTGGTGCTTCAAACGCTGGTGGTTCTGGTGATGCAGGACTTGAGGCACCCGAAGCTCCTGCTGCGTAATGCTGCTGCTTAATTTTTAATCGGTGTGCCAATGGAAGGATGTACATACTATATGCCTTGCCACTTTCTCACTTGTAAGATGTATAAACACTGATACTACCTTCCAATAAATCCATTTTACACGGTTCTCTCAAACTTATGTGGTTGTCAATATACAAGTGCCAAGCATTCTTCCTTTCACATCCACTTAACAACCTTTTTTTTTATTACAGCACAAGGGAATGTCTACATCTATTGATTCATGCTTCAAACTTGATGGTGTCTATCTTTTCTTGTAATGATGCCAACACGTCATTGCTGATATCGCTCCAAGTTTCAAAGTATTCCAGCTTGGGGAATTGTGTCAAGAATAACATGTCTCCTTGTGATAAATCCGAACAAAGGACCTTGAGTCGCTTGAGCCCAGCATGAAATCGAAGGGGTTGAAAGATGGATCCTGCAATCTCAGCCATAGCACTTGATAGCTTCAAGTCTTCAAGGGATGGACATTGATGGGCGACGTGATGCATGAGAATGTCAAATGACTCAGGGATGATGCCATGGGTGAAGATTTCCAGAGAGCGTAATCGTTGTAATCGTGTGATGGGAATGAGGCTTTTTGGATGTTGTGGCGTATCATCATACACAATCTTTAAATACTCCAAGGATGATGCGTTTCCAAGGTGGATATGATGTTGAATGAATTCAGGCAATAGCGTTTGCTCAATGTGACTCTGGTGTATACACACTTTGCGAAGATGCTTCAATCGTATCATGGCATCGATGATGTGCTGATGTCCATTCGCTCCATACCAAAGTTGAAGATGCGTGGTGTAAGGTGCATGTTGCATTATCCATAAGAAAAGCGTGATACAGCTGTTATTCGCATCCCGGAAATCAAGTTCTTCAAGTTGCGTGAATGGCTCCATATCCACATCCACATCATCGTTGTGGCTGCTGCTGATCACGATTTCCCCATCCAAACGAAATGATTGAAGAGAGTGCCTGTGCTGTACCAACATTGAAATAATATCCGCTTGGTTACACGTGCTTTGTCCAACACCAATCGCGACTTTGCGTAATCCTTGTTGATGATGATGATTTGTTGTAGTCGCCTTATCCCATCTTGAAGAAGAACAACCAAACGACAATTGCTGCATCAAAGGACAATCATGATGGATCACTGGCAACAGTCTCGAATCAGGCATAGGGCTCACATCCAAGGAAACAAGGGAAGGGAATCGACTTGATAAATCTCGCATCGCATCATACGTGATTGAATCACCGGGTAGTCGAAATAGACTCAAATGCTTCATTTGTGGATATTGCCTGTTGCTGGTGGAGCTCATGTCGGCCTTGATTCCTTTGGTAACCAGGGAAACCAAATTTGGGCATGCATGTAGGAGATCATGCAATACGATAGGAAGCGGACTCGTCTGGGACAAGGATGATTTGAGTTCAAAGTGCGTCAAGGTGCCTGCCACAGATGACAATGCTCCAAGAAATGCAAGACGATCAGAAGCAAATGCATCTACGTGCAATCCCACAGTGATCAGCCATCCCGTATTTTTCCTCATTGATCCTTTCTATAACTCACTACTAACTTCCAAGTGCGTCAATGATCGAAAGTTGGCTCTTGAAAACAAGTCGGATAGCTTGTGGTGTTTGGTCCCTTTGCAATGGCCGACACGAAGTGACTTCACAAAAGGTGCAAAACGTATCAGCTGATCATGGCCTTGTGCGAGTGACAACGGCTTTGTGTATTCCATCATAAAATCCAATCCATCAGGGTGTAGCAGGAACCGTTCTCTCCAAGTGCGTGATACGTACAAATAAGGACATGCTTTGCTTGATCCCAATACTGCTGCATTATCATCCATGACTCTTGGCACAATGTGGGTGACCACCACATCCAATGGCAAGTTGCTGATCAAGTCGACACGTTTGCTGTTGGCGCTTTCCACCTTATCCTTCCAAGCAACAAGCTGATCGTACGCTGCTGATGTAGTATCATCGAATCGACCAAGTCCTTCATGACATAGAGCTAAAGCTGCTGATTGCCGCCCTTGTTCATGGTATATCTGAATGCCTCGAAGATAACCCTTCGATGATATGGGCATCATGGCACGCATCATATGGCTGTCTCTCAACGCAAGTGTGAACTGGGCACTCGTTGACAAGAGCATGGCGCGTTCATCGAGAATGTCTACCAATGCTGCAACCAGCTGCTGTGCTCGATGGGTTGCTGCTTGAATGCGTGTTGCTGAATACTCTCCATGGTGCACGGTGACGAATGGTGACTGATAGATGGCGGCGAGGTTGACAATGTCGTTCATGAAGAACACATGCAAGAAGGACGAAGGGTGTGGCAAAGTGAGTTGTCAAGGCTGAGCATGGTGATAGCAAGGCTGAGCAACGATTTTATGCAGCCCCCTTCAATCTTTTAATTGACAGCATCGTCGGCATTCCTTAGAGTAGATCATCCCACCCTATGAATAAAGGATGCTTATACAGATCATGTTGCCATTTATTGTGTCTTGATGATGATACAAAAGTGCATCAAATGTTTATCCAGAGATGTACAAGGCCACAGTAGTCTCCATCGTCGTCAAGTAGTAGTAGTCATTAGCTTTGCTGTTCTAGTCGGCTTCATACAATTCGTGACACAGAGAGAATCGGTGTTCCCTTCGCAATGCTTTTTGCAAGCGATGCCTTTTTGATGCAATTTAGCAACGGCTACAGCCATGGCTCCATAATCAGCTACCACCAAGAGGGCAAAGAGAGCAAGAGTAATGAAAAGAGAGAGCTTAAAGTTCATTGTGATGGGGGGTTTCTTGCTCGAAATGAATGATTTATATACGGCAGTCATGGAATTTAAGGGGTGATGATGAATTTTTGGGGCAATCCAGGGGTCATAAAATAGCCTCAAATGATGCCATGTTTCGAAGAGAGCGTGATTTCGCAAGGTAAGCTTTGCTTGTTGCAGCTTTGGATGAAGCAACGAGATCTTGCTAGCCTCTTTTTTTCAATTTGGAAAGGCATGAACCTCTCATTTCTGCATGTTGTCACCTGCAAAAGTAGATGTACATGGTACTCTCGTGCATGTCCAACGACGTTTATTGAAACATACTACTATGGATAAAGTCTACGTACGATGGATGCGGGGGTTTGGCGACTAGTATCTTGATGGCATACTACGATCCTCCTTGGTAGTATGCATTCTTGCCCTCATGTACATCCTGGCAAATTTGGCGACAGACAGATGTGAGTCTGCGAGACGGAGCTCGTTCGCAATCGGAAAGGCACTTTGGTAGCGGAACATCTTTAACGTTAGTGCTAAGAGCCTCTTTGTATTCTCCAGGAGCGGATGGTGCGGCAATAGCAACGAGAGCCAAAAGTAGGACGGCAATAAAAAACGACAGCTTTTGATACACCATGATGGAAGGGTAAAATGATAAGGGCAGTAACGAATGTTGGCCATCGAGGTGTTTATA
This sequence comes from Lichtheimia ornata, assembly GCF_029851405.1. NCBI lineage: Eukaryota > Fungi > Mucoromycota > Mucoromycetes > Mucorales > Lichtheimiaceae > Lichtheimia > Lichtheimia ornata. The sequence continues at coordinate 92,052 of NW_026695411.1, read as the reverse complement.
AAAGGGAACTGGCCTTACAAACCACCGCGTCGTTTGAAATAAGATTCATTCGATGCAAGATGATGATCTATGCAATGGATGTACGAATGTCGTTTTGAATATGGCGAGAACCTACACTTAGCTTCCAGGACAACAGTAAATAACGTGCATGTTGTATGACCTTATACCTAGAGCATGGCATATCCAAATGATTGTAAAGTCATCGTTGAACGTCTTGTAGTAGCGTTTGGCGCTATGCGTATAATTCACACACGTATCCCAGGGGAGGGATACATAATATCGTGATGATGATTTCGGAGCTTAGGAATCAAAGTGGGCCTGCAATGCAAGCTGCATCGCTCGCTCTCTATACTTTTGGAAAAATAACAGTTCAGCCATATGCAATGCACAAGAATCGGGCGTATGGATCGCTATCGGATTTATGTTGCCACTTGAATGGTTGTGACCACGGCGATTCAAGATCACAGGTACATACATCACCCCCCTAACTTTGTAACGGCATCATCATGAACTACACTTTTTTACATTTTGGTTTCAATCTTCGCATCTCTAACTCCACAAAGTGTTCAAGGTGGACCATCCTCCTCTGACAACCAATCCGAGGTGGGTCACTCGAGGGCAACAGGAAAGAGAAAAGGCGTTGAAGCAATGAGATCTTGAAATTCAGGCTATCAGAGTCCTTAACGTTTATGTATCTCACTTTCAAAACGGTGTTGGTTACTTTACGCACTTTCTTCAATTGATAGGCATCCTATATGGCGGTAGCATCACCTGCAAAGCGAGGCACAAAAACTCGTGCATGCGCAATGGCGTTTATTAAACACACTCTGGATAAAAGCCTACAATGATCGATCGCACAATACAAGATCATTTGGATTGGGTATTCTTGCTTTGACTCTCCCTGCACTTTTTGTAACAGAGCGCTCTATACTTGTCAGGTGCCCCTTGGCAATTGGTAAAGCATTTTTGTTCCGGATCATTTTCATGGCTAGTACCAGTACCAGTAGTAGTAGTAGCTTGGTTGCCTTGAGGAGCAGGAGTAGCCGTAGCAACGAGTGCCAAAAGGAGGACAGCGATTAAAAAGGACAACCTATGGTTCTTGTAATGCATCATGAAAGGATAACGATAGGGATGATAGTAGCTGCTGTGAATCTTTTAAAGGCATTGTCCCCCTCACAAAACGCCGTCTTGGAAATAAAGTTCGTTCCATGCAATGATGATCTATGCAAAAGTCGACATGATTGTAGGTACTTTTTTTTGGATATGGTGATAGCCTACTATGTACTTCCTGTACAACCAACGCCCATGTATGACCTTACAATATCTAAAGCTTGGCGTTGGCAAGCGAAAGAACCCAATGCTTGCCATTCGTAATGTTGCTACTGTACCATCGGCTATGTATGTATCGCATATCCTTGGTGCGCCTTGAACCCCGCTCCCCCTAAATCGAGTTGGCGACATGATCTTAGACTAAATTCATCACATGATTGAATAATGATGCTGTTTAATGATATATTGATATGTGAGATGACAATGGCAATAAGGATAAATATGCATGGTTGTTGGATGTGCATGGATATACAAGGGATGATGATGGTGGTGGTGGTCTATCTTTGATCGACAATGCCTACATACATATGAAATCCATAAACTGTGTCAGCTTTGAATAATTCCGTCCATGCCTAACATCACTTACAGGTCACATTGGAAAGTCTTCCCTTGAGCATTGACACCACAAAAGGATCCAGAGGAGAAAAATAACATGATTGAGCGAGGATTGTTTGGTATAGTAGATTGAATCCCCCATCGAATGTATCGTTCCAGTAACATGTCGTTTTCGTTTTCACTGATGTCAAGTCGTGATCATGTTGTTGTTGGTGTACGAGTCTCGTTTCCAAAGTTATGCCTCCTAGCAACGCCCTTTCTTGCCAAGCTTTCCTCACGCGTTTGATGCGGCAGCGACCCATCCTCCAATACCCTCGGCTGTACAGTGTTCTTTACGATGGCATCCAGTGGCAGTTGCAAGTCAAGCATTTGGCTTCTTTTCTCGTCTTTTCTAGCACGGTATAGCCTGGATCATCCCCAAGTAGCCCCTCCTCGCATGTACATGTCAATAACAGCTTCTTTGCGTGCTTGGATGCCATCCATGTTGCTGATGATTGAAGGAAGCCTGTACGTCTCGCCAAAAGATGGATCCATCAATTGCCTCGTCTCGTTCATCCAAAATGGGGAATTCGATGTCACCAGGGTTCAAGCTTGTTGTACCATAGAAACTTCACAGCATGGAATAGCCAATAATTCAAGGAGGAAAAGGTCGTCGAGATATCCAAAAGTCATCGTCAAGGAGAGAAAGCTGGTGACCTCCACCAAATACAAGTGCTGCTGATGCCGTATTCGCTCTCAAGAACTCGCGTTGACTTGTACAATTGTCATCTCATCCAAAGCATCCCTCCTATGCCATGGCATCTCTATTAGCCACCCTATCATTCCCAACATCATCCATTCGTTTTCTTGTTACCTTGGCAAAGGCATGTGTGATTCAGCTTTCTTATAAAGGCGACCATGTTGATGTATCCTCATTGTCGATGAAAAGCAAAGCTACTTTGTCTCGTCAACATACGTGTACTCTGGCAGGCTCTGCAAGCTTCTTACCCATGCATTCCCCCGTCAAGTCAAGTTGCCCAGGCATAGCTCAAACCAAGTCTGTGAGCTGGCGATGTCGGTGCCCCATTACAACATTGTAAAAGGTAGAGCATGGAATGTAGCCGACTTGTGTGTCATGAGATAGTGTGTTGAGCGTGTCGAAAGGAGGAAGAGAACGAAATTCAATGGAAGCGGTTGGCTGCCTCATTTTTACGTTTCGCGATTGTCACGTGTCACCATCCACATCCTCGCTCCTCATCATGATGCCTACCAATAAAATGCCTCGTTTATAATGCTGATGAGTCGTAGTTCTCTACGTTTTAATAAAGCTATCAATATCACTTGCCTACACGCGTCTCCAACCATTTACATAAGTGGGTGATATGTAGTGTTTAGTGTTTACAATGGCATAGGATGAACAAAGAGAGAGAGAGAGAGAGAGAGAGAGAGAGAGAGTGTGTGTGTGTGGGTACATATTATTTACATACCCTGGAGCATTCTTAGTTTTTCTGAATCGCTCAAGGTGAGCAGATCTTTGTAAACATCTGCCATATTTTCAACAGCCAATAAATCGACTTGATGTGCATCGTTGCTGATTTTCCACTTTGTGCAGTTGAGGTCAATCATTAGTGTGTCAAGCTTTGACAAAAACAGTTTCCAAACTTGGTGATGATCATTCATTCTTGGGATATCTAATCGCAGTATGCCGAGTATGCCATAGACGTAATCCACCGGTTCCATGCATTGTCTAGATGACTGTTTAAACGATAAAAATAAAGCGTAAAGGCCATCCGCTGAGATACGCCACGAGTTGGTCCCTCTCGTAAAAAGCACTTCTCCATGTATGGCAAATGCATTGGGCAAGTCTACATAGAAAGATAATGGATGAGTCAGCCCTTGTTGATAAAAAAAATCAGTCAACACGGCGTACAAACCATGAAAGACGATAGGTAGATAACCAGGTAAACAATCAAGATTCATCATGTGCTTTTCAGATACTTGAGTGGCGTTCTCAGCCATAAGCAGAATTGTACGAGGCAATGCCATCTCCTGCCATGTCCAAACCCGTTTCCACCATTTGCAGTCGATCAGCGATCCAAAGATGTTACACAGCTGAGGATCACCCATAGTTAAAGAAGTCGCATCATCCACCACACTATGAAACTCTGGTATGACTTCAGGATCAATATCGAGTAGGGCAATGCATTCGGTACAGCAAGCGTAAATATCACCCATGATATCCAGGGGCGTATCATGACGAGCACACAAGACGTCTATCCACCAATAGCTGTTGGGGTAAGCTTCCAATAATTTCAGTAACGTGTTGCGTTTCTCAGGTCGCATGGAAACAGGTTGAACGGGTTGTCCATATTCATCCTCCACGAGTTGGGTAATATTATCCCACACATGTGGATCGGCCTTTGTGATACCCCACAAGTGCGATAAGGCATACCAAGTACGTGGCGTGGTTTCACCTTCATTGACGCCTTCTATGATACGATGACGATGGTATGGATCGCTGGAAGGTTGGATGATCTTCATTTTGGTGCCTTTTTCTTCTGGTACATGGAGTAGCAAGAAATTTGGATTCTTCAAGAGTGCACCCAATTTCGTCTCGAACAGGCGTTTACGCTCATCACTCCAACCCTTCTTATCGATATGGATCTATTGATTATGAATTAGCATAGGCTTTGATGTACATGAATGGGAACTCTGCATACTTTTTCACTACTGTTGGTTCCAAAATCCAATCCACTCAGCATGTCAACGGCTAAAAGAAAAGAAATCAGTAAATAACATCTTGAAGCTTTTTATATAGGGGAATGCGGGGGTAACGTCTTTGTGTCACTTGCAGGATACGCCCTGCTGCATGGAAAGCAAAGTCTTCTTGAAGTATGTGGGCGGCGTACACGGATCTTGCAACAAGCAAACGTCAATAGTATATACCCTGTTGCATGGACATGACAACCTACAGCAATAAAAAACGTGATTGGCATAAAAGCGTTATATGGCGAAAAACGCGTGAGCACGTGAAGCAAGGGGTGACCCATAATTTCGGAAGACGGAGACCATCGTTCCGGGTCTTGTTACTTGTGTAACATAGCCTATTCTGGGCATGCCACAAGGGGGGTCGCCTTTCGAGCTTCTTGCCATTATGGCTTCTTGCTAATAATTCGGAACCTTCAATAGCATGATCCTTCCTAATAACCCACTCACTACTATGCCCATCAAAAATAATTGGTGATCAGGGTGAAACACGACACAATTGTATGCCGCTCCATGTATGTATATTGGAAAATTCAATGATTAACTACTGGAGTACTAAGATGCTACCATAAACACCATCCTCTGTCTGTAAGGGCTGTTCAAACAAGTGAAGACGCTGTTGATGTCGTTTTAGATATACTCGGTCTCCTGGCTGATGATGCCGATCGTTGCTGATAGCTCTTCATCCAAACGATGCGACCTGAAAAAAGCGGGTTGCAACGTGCATGTCCTTGTATCATCACCCCATCATGTCAATCGCCCTTCTTCACCCATAATCCATCTGCTTCAGCCTTGTTCGCTCGTTTTGTTGAAAATGAAATCCATCCAATGGCGATGATATCATGTACATCCCCATCACTTTGACTGATCCAAATGCGAGTTGTGGGCTTGATATTGACACAATGCAGCTTCTGAATCAACTTCACTTGTCAAATCGTATTTCCATAATGCCTTGCTGCTCTCAATCTCTTTCAAAACCAAATGCACATGTAAACATCTTTAAGGTCCCGTACAGCCCTAACTATGAATGAGCTTGTTAGATACTAGGGTCTCATCCAATATGCTCATTGTCCTTGTTCTTACCTTGATACATGGGGCTTTGTGTATCGATACGCAACCAAGAGTTGCCCCCCTGGGTTACTGTATGGTGTTGTTGTTCACGATGGGTCGCATGGCTGTTGTTGCAGTGTCTCGGGATATCATGAGTCGCCACATTCAGCTTGCCAAGGTGCTCAAACATGGAACGCGTTCGGATGGTATGCCCATTGCGGAAGAGTCAAGAACGATGTAATGCAGCCTGTCATTAGGAAAGAGGAAACCTAACGATGCCATGGTTGAGAGCGTGTCAAATGCTGTGAGCGTTAACGCGAAAGAAAGGATGCTGAACTTGCCTCTGTTGTCTTCCATACTTTTATCCCGCACGTGTGTGTTACCATCCCATTATACATCAGCTTCTCTTCATATCTTGAGTGGATCTTAACGATACAGTTATGGCAACAGCACGCTTTTTGTATTGACACATTTATTAGCGGCTTTAACGATCGTTTCCTAGGCGACCCGAAACACGGCTCCATATGTGCTATCACCGTTCAAAGGCGTCGAATACCATGCTGAGTCTGTCGGCGCTCCTCTATGGATGACGATGATGATGATGTGCTGTGGCATAAGAGAATTGTATACGCGCGCGTTGTCATGGATTATCATTTGGGTGCTGTCAAACTTGCGGGCGCATCCTATGGCAACCGGTTTTCTAGGTCATCAATTTAAGATGTTACATGATGCTGCATCCGGCTGAACACTTTATTCTTCGCACCTTCCTTGTCTTGAATACCCACGCGATCTCTTAGCGTCTGCTATACATGATAATGGCAAGAAATAGAAAACCCTTTGGAACCAGTACTGCAAGAATTTGATAGTAAGTTCTTTCATTGATGTTTTGGACAAGGAGTGGTTTGATATACATACACAGTATACTGCCTACGCTGCCACGATCCTCGAATAAATGGAATAAGCTCTTCCTCTATACAACGATCCCTGTGAACTATGTACAATTTAAGGGAACTCCATGCAGTGGTGATCCATTATTACAAACACTGTCTCTCTTTCTTTGGGGCAAATCAAGATACTGAATGGAGGTATAAAGTGAAAGATGCCCTCCACGCAGAATCTCTTGACTTGTTGACCTGGCAAAAATCTTTAACACAGATTGCATATGATGTAGAGTAGTGAGCGAAGTACTGCGGTCGCATAAAATGGTAAAAGATAGCGGTGTGGACAATAAATAGAATGTTTTACTTTCTATCTAATTATAGGGGCATTGATGCATACCCCTTGGCGCTGCATACTTTCTCCTTTCTTTTGCGCCGATTTTGATGCAAAAAGTACATAAACCAGGCTACAGAATAAATACAGATGTATGATCAGTGAGTACGCCTATGCATCTATTTCCCATCATCACTGATATCGTACATTAACTGCCATGAAAATTGCCGGTCTTTTTGGAGTGCCCTCGCTCATTGCTGTTCCTGTGATTGCTGTAGAACCACCAGCAGGCGCATGTGCTGGAAAAGTGCCCACGTCTACAGTAGAAAAGTGCGACAATCAACCTTGCACCTTTACTTACGAATATGGAAGTACTAGAAATGGGCTCTTTCACATTGGTAATTCAAAAAGGTTCTTCCATCAAAGGGTTTTCGTCACTCAAAATTAACCATAGTCGCATTCCGCTCATGTACCCCGCCTGATGTGGGAGTCGACTGCCAAAAGTTCAAAAACCAGAATGAATGCCTTGCCCATCAATGTACTTTTTCCGGCCTGAGTTCGCCATGGTACGGGTTCAGAGGTGAGTGGTAGAGCTGCCGTATTTGAATAATAGAAAAGAATCTTAATAAGGGCCATTTCTCGAAAAATATCAAGAACCTGAATGCGCAAATGATGTTCTTAAATACGAGGGCATAGTAACCAAACCAAAGCCATCGAGACGCATTCCCGGTCATTAACACTACCACAATACTCTGGTGGTACGCTCAGCCTCATGCTTGTCTAATGAAATAGACGTTGTAGCGGATAATCTATCATTTCATCTACTATAGTTTCAACTATAAAAGTGGTATGGATAACCATCAAGGCTGGTTGACTGCTAGTTTGAGTATGTATGGCATCGGCTTATTGTGTCACGTGGTCGATTGTGCATTGAAATTTGTTGGTTATCTCGAACCACAATGACATCCATTCATCCAACTTCAAACATACCACCCTCCACCATGCAAGAAGCCTATTAGAATGTTACATACATATTTACAGTTGGGCAGTATACAACATTCTTTATGAACCTGTGATCAATACATTTGAAGTCGACACTTTGAAAGTTTGTGAATGAATACTAGTTTACGGGTGAGCCATGACATTCTCAATACTACAGCCGATCACACAAGCCTATTACTTATGTATTCCACTGGAAAAGACGAGATGTCAACTAGCTGTCATGCAATCAATGATTGCGAACCTGATATAGCTCTTTAGAATGCATCATGATCATGCCCCTATTGATTTACTCATCATAGTATGGCTGACTACTAACGAGGATCGCATTATGTTGTTTAATGATACATTCTAATGGGATGACATTGGTAATCGGGATATAAATGCATGATTGCTGGATATGTGTATATGTACAGGATGACGATGGTGGTGGTGGTCTATCTTTGTTCGACAAGGCCTGATCAATCCATGTGCTGTGTCAGCTTTGAATTACCCCATCCTCGCCTATACAGGTCACGTTGGGAAGTCTTTCCTTTAGCTTTGACACTAGAGAAGGATCCAATGTGTCGAGGTATAGTTCGATGCTTGAGAGGTTGGGAAACGAGAACGTTGTTTCAAAAAGAGCATGGTACACCGAGCTACCACCCAATTCCACATATTCCAAGAAGGGAGCGTGTTGGAACATCCATCGAACCAGCCGTAACGTATCATTCTCGTTTGCACCAAGGAAAAGTCGCAATCCTTTCATTCGCTCGAATACGATATCCTCCTTTTCAACAATGTCAAGTAATAGGCTTGATCCACTAAAAGTAGCATCGATGTAAAGAGTTTCCAGAGATGTTGAATGCTGCAACAAGGTTTTCATGATATTATCAAGGGAATAATCGCCACTGTTGTCTCCAATGCTTAGAGCCCGAATTCCTGTATTGTTGTGCTGTGTCGTAGGTTGTATATTGTAATCGACATGGTGCGCTGGATAGGTGAAAACTTCATCTCCTACGTACACAAGCGATTGTAGTTGTGGGCAAAGATGGAGTACGTTTGTCAATGGGCTGGATGCTTGGCATGGGTGTGCTGTTAACGAGATCAAGGAAGGAAAGCGTGACAAGAGAGTATCCATTTCATGTGCTTTGATGGGTGTCAAGCTGTCATAAACGTGTAATGCCGTCATTTTTGGGTACGTTGCTGTTGCTGTTGCTGTTGTGGTGGTGGTAGTGATGGCGACATCCAGGCACTCGGCATCCAAATACGACAAATTTGGGCATGTGATCAAGATCTCGTACAACGACAATGGTGTTTCTGGTCGAGCACCTTGTTCAAAGTGTAAAGTAAGATGACTGAGCGTATCGCCAACTGCTTTGAACCTCTCAATCAATATGCTGGATGGCAGTGCAACAGTTTCTAGAATCATGATGAGATCAACCAACCATCATAACACAACCTTTTCAATGCAATCCTACTGTTACCTTCTATATGCAGTACGGTGACTGATTCTTCTTGCTCACGCTGAACAAATCCCATGCCTGAAGATGTGCCTAGCAACACCCTTTCTTGCCAAACTTTACTCACTTGTTGCAGCAACAATGACGATGATGATTCATGATCCAGTATCCTCGGCACAATGTTCTTTGTCACCACATCCATTGGCAATTGGCTGATGAAATCGATGCGTTTGCTGTCCAAGCGTTTGGCTTCGTGTCTCGCCTTTTCTAGCAAGATGTATCCTGGATCGTCCCATGGCACTGATCGTAGCCCCTTGTCATACATGTCAACAGCAGCTCTTTGACGTCCTTGTATTCCACAGATGAAACCACCACACAAGTATCCAAGAGGTGAAGAAGGGTCGATAACTCGCATAGCCGTTGCATCTCGTTGGGCCAGGTCGAATTGTGCACATGAAGCGAATGCTGTAGCTCGATCGTGTAGTAGCTGGACGAACGTTTTGCTACATTGTTTCAGATCCCAAGTTATGGTTGCAATAAGGTCAATGCAGTCGCCGTGTTCAATTGTAACGTCGGGATAGTCGTAAAGGTCAATAAAGTTGAACATGTTGTAAATGGTCTCTTCGGTGGAAGAGAGAGAAAGTAGTAACGTGATGATCGTTCACGAACTTTGCATTTCCTTTGTCGCCCCGCAGTTGACATGCATGATTTGCTTCACGTGATTGCATCTTTTGAGATTGAGCGATCATGTGTTACATACACATTTTTCTTTTACGATGCGATATCGCTATAACCAAATGGGTTTATTGTATGTATATTGCTTTGAAAATACAAAAAGGGAACAATGTAGCCGTATTATATACATCTAACATCATTATAATAGCTTCCACATACAGGGAGAAGAATGTATAGTGGGTAGATGTTAGGATTGGACAAAGCAATATGTATGCTGGACATTGGGGTCAATATGAGTCATGATTGTCTTGAAGAGCCGGGTGGCATTATGTAGCAGGTTTGATGAGGGATATCGTCACCTTGTTTATTGCAGATCCTGATTTATGCATGGACAATCAACCACCTAAACGCTCTTTATGAAGGTGCTCTCATCAATCAATCAGTCCCGTCACTATCCCCAATAGACATTTATCAGTCTTTGTTTGTGGTCACAGAAATGCCCACATCCACACCATGCACATAAAAGATGTTGCCGCCCACCATTTTGTTTATACCCACGCATCTCAAGGACACAATCAAGGACTCGATTATCATTAGATCCCTTTCCTTTTTCATCCTCCTTGGTTTGCCACTTTTCACATAGCCTCCCGCCAACTATACAGAAATTCCATATATCACCCTTCCTTCATTTCCCTCACATCCAAAGACTTTGCTGATTAGAATACAAGAAAAACAGGCAATGAAACTATATTTATCGAATACTAAGGATATAAATCTACGCTATTAGGGGATCATGATGCTGAAGCTCATGGTGGATGATGATAGTTGCACTCCATAGCGCCCCTGAAAGATAAAACCAAAGCAGCATGTTGCAGCGTGAGTGTGATTGTATCATGCCGGCAAAATCGCCAAGATGGCCTTCCAAGATACCATATACAAACCACCCTAGCCATGATCCAATGAACCATCTGCAATCCTTTTCCACGCATTTTGTTCATGACTACGTCCTTCCAATAGCGGATACATCATGGAGCATGCAAAGGGCCAATCCAAGCAATCCGTTTTCTTCGATGCATGTAATGGGTGCTGCTTGTCACGTTGTATCCTTCATAAACCAGTATCGCTTGCTGGATTCATGCCATATCATCGTATCAACCCTTCCAATCATTAATGAGCATGTTAGACACGGCCTCTCAACCGACACACTCCTTGACCTTGCTATTACCGTGATATAAGGTTCCTTTAGCATGATACGATCAAGCGCTTTGGACATCCCCTCCTTTGGTCATTGCATGGTATACTTGTCGACAATGGATAGTAGAATAGTGATACTGCTGCCATGTTTCCAGAGACATGTTTATCCTTCATATGGCCTGTTAGCTAGTCAAGAAGCTGAAACATAAAACACGTTCTGGTGGGTGTGGGCTTTGCGGTGTGGTGAGGGAGAAGAGAGTGTCGACATGTTGAGTAATGCAGCTTCAGAATTGGAAGGAAGATGTCACGATCCAATCGTTGAGAGAGAGTCAAAGAAAAGTGAATGTCGACGAGAAAGAAAGAACGATAAAACTTGACAAAGGGCACAGCTCCACCTTGTGTTGTATTTTTTCAACGCCGCACGTGTATCATCATGCATCGACTGTCCCCTTCCATAATTGGGATACGCGTTTTTAAAACCTTCCCTAACAGGAACACGTGCATTTCATCTTCATGCTTTCGGCTCGATGGTTACTCATTGTCGCCTTAACGAGAAAGAGGCGTGGTCAATAACGCAAGCCAGGAACGGCCCTTCATTGACGCCGTTCGTCATTGTTGATATGTATCAGTCATTATGGCAGCAGTAACAACAAAGGAGCATCGAGAACAAAGTGTGTCATTATGCAACCGCTTAAGAGACCTGTGCTGTGCCCGAATTTCAACCGAATCCTGCTGTTGCCAAATAAGATAGGCCTTCCAGCTCAACTTGAACACTACCATTTTCCTCACTATCAAAACAATAATAATGGTGGGTCATTGTTCGCTGGCTTTACAGCACTCAAAGAAATAAACGCACTCTCATCGCTATAAGCTTAGGCAATTGGGACACTTGACCAATGTGGATGGGTACAAAAAAGAAGTCTATATCTTGAAACGTTGCTTAGCAACATGTGCTTTATTTATACTTTTTCATGAGATGGGATGATCATGTTAGATGATCCATAAAGTAATTATACATTGACCCTTTCATTCATGCAAACGTAGCTGTGTTACACAGCACGACCCTCTGCATCTTTTGCTCTGCCAGGGTCCACCTACTTGACAATGAACAAAGACCACTCTTCATATAGCATCATGCTTACAAACATAAAGGTGCCTGTATCTCCAAACTTTACAATCAAACGTGTGGTTTTTATTAGAGCAATGTGCTCGGCTTGGCCAACAGCACCTTGTGTGAAAGTTTTACGTTCAATGTCGCAACTAGTCCAAAAAATAGTTTTTTGGTCGTCGTCGTCGAAGAGGTCGACCCCTGGATCCAGTTTGGCTGGTGGCGACGTTGCGAAATCTGGGATTGGCCACGATGAACGTGAAACTTGCACCCAAGGTGCAGTTGGCCAAGCCGAGCACATTGCTCTATTCAAAACCCCACGTTTCATTGTAAAGTTTGGAGATACAGGCGCCTTTATGTTTGTAAGCGTGATGCTATATGAGAAGTGGTCTTTGTTTAATGTAAAGTAGTATGACTATAATAGAGCAAAAGATGCAGAGGGCGTGTTTGCGTAACTTAAGAGTCATTCAGCACAGGCGATGCATGATTCTTGTACACTATTTAGGAATAGTTCAAAATGCCAGCTAATAACCTTAGTCCTCCCATTCACCTTTGTTGTCCAATCCAATGCATACGAACGATTGTCTTGCTCCAGCCCAGCATGCCCATCATTTAACTTTCATGATTCGAGCTAGCCTGGTGGTAAGAAGGTAATGGCTGTTGTTGGATCATCATTATCATGTAAAGTGTAAAATGGGCACACACCCTTTTGCTATACGTGAGGATCATTTCTTTTATTTACGTGTACCTATTGTCTATCGTGAGGGTGATGATCATGATGGGTGGATGGCGTGTATAGGGTAATTGATGAGTGGCCTCAGTGTAATAGCAGTAGGGGGATTTAAACTTGGGGAACAGCAGCTCCACGACTTGAGACAACGCTTCTCTTCTTTTTCTCCCACCTTTCCTTATTCCATTCACAGCGTCTCGATCAAAGTAATGTATTATCAAAAAGTGCTCTTGTTGGCTGTGAGGTGTTAATGTAGTTGTGAACATGCATTGCCAGGGAGTGAGTGTGTCCAAAGTGCCGAGGAATGAGCGTGGTTGGTGGTTGGTGGTTGGTGGTTGCCATGGCGATATTGTTGCTTCCTTTTGCTCGTTGCTATTCCCGCTCTATGCTTGGTGTCAACAGGTACATCCAGAGTCCAATGTTGCAGCAAAACTTGTTCCATTGACGCGTTAGCTTGCATAGGGGACAAGTTTGGTTTCAAGGCGTTGGCTGGTTTGGCGTTTCGTTTCGGCTCCACTATACTACACCATGGTTTTCGGTTTCCAGTAACCAACAACAACGTGTCTTTGTGTATATGGAAAAGGCAAGTACAATGAAAGAAACAATGAAAAGGGTGTTCATTGTGTGTGCTAATAATGAATTGTATAGGTTTCTTTGGTCAGGCAATGCAACTTGGGGGCATCATCATCATCATCTCTTTGGGTTCAAGTCCCAGCCTGTATCAGGTGGCCGCTGCGTCGCTCTGCACTAGCCAAGTGTGCCGGAAAAGCTTCTTGGAATGCGTCCAGGGCTCTATAGGCCTGCGTTGACTTGAGGATGGGTCGATGATGATGGATTTTTGGAAGAGCATGGTCACCGTGTTGAGGTAAAAGAGGATTTGCAACAGCTCGGCCGTGAATGTGTTGAACCAACATGCTCTTCTCGTGATAGGCTCGTTCTTTCCCTTTGAGGATTTCTTTTCATGAGGTGGGAAATGATTGGAAGGATTGGGGATCATTCTTTCTTTGGAGAGGATTGAGCCTGGACTCTACGTAAGTGATGTCCTTCCTTGGCCATGGATCGAACTGGCCTTGCGTGATTCGTGCAGTGCTTTCTCAAGAACAAGGGATAGCGCGACGTTGCTCGTACGATGGTTCCTTCTGATTTGCTTTCTTCCTTAGAGAGGATCGCCTAGAGGTACTCTAAGTCGTCGTCATTCCCGGTATCAGATGGCCTAACTTGGCTGCTGTTTATTCATAGAGACGACAAAGACGATGATTACGACGAGGACGATGAATGCGATGATTACGACAATAACGATGATTGCGATGATAACGAAAATTTCACAAACAAGCATCGTTTGCCTTTGTCTTGCCAAGGTCACTGTTTACTTTGAATGCAGACCCACCTTAGATAGTAACTACTACAACGGCAATAAAATGAAATATGTATGATATTATTGAATAGACTGCAGCAGGCTCATTCGTGAAGCAGGGAGTTTTATTAAAGAGATGGATGGACACCTCCCAATCATATCACAGGGACCCTTCTCTATACTTTCAAATGCATAGGAAGAAAGAAGCAACAATAGGGCTGGCACGACACGATGCAACACAATAAACAAATGGCTTTACTCATATGTGGTTTGTAATGAGGAAAAATGGGATGGAGCGCCTTGGATTAGAGGTTTAGCAATAAGGTATTAAAGGCATGTCAAGATGGTTGTGTTAAAAGCAGCATAATGGTATTAAGGAACAAGACAGCTCAATTCATTATCATTGGCCAGCTGAGTATGGTATGTAGGTGTATTTGCAGAGAGAGAGATATGGATACCGCGAAAAAGAGAGAGGGAGAGAGCGAACCTTTTTCCCTTTATTCCCCTCATTCTTTATTACATTTACCATGGGTTTAAGCTTCTCCAGACTTTTCTCTGAACTCTTTGGCAAGAAAGAGATGCGCATCTTGATGGTGGGTCTTGATGCTGCTGGTAAAACGACCATCTTGTACAAGCTCAAGTTGGGTGAAATTGTCACCACTATTCCTACCATCGGTAAGTGGCATTTCCATATCGACAAAGCAAGATACCATCATTCAAACGTGTATGGATGCTAGGTTTCAACGTGGAGACGGTTGAATACAAGAACATTTCTTTCACTGTATGGGACGTGGGAGGTCAAGACAAGATCCGTCCTTTGTGGAGACATTGTAAGTGTGGTTGCTATTATCCTCTTTCTTTCAAGGAGATTGACGATGATGATGGTATTATAGACTTTCAAAATACTCAGGGCATCATCTTTGTTGTCGATTCCAACGATCGGGACCGTGTTTCCGAAGCACGTGATGAAATGCAACGTATGCTCAATGAGGATGAACTCCGGGATGCCATCTTGCTCGTCTTTGCAAATAAGCAGGATTTGCCAAATGCTATGAATGCTGCCGAGATTACCGACAAGCTTGGTCTTCACTCACTTCGCAACAGACAATGGTATATCCAGACCACTTGTGCCACTAGCGGTAAGTATATCAAAGTCGATAAGGTTGGATATGGATTATGCGTTGACCCGAGGATCGTTTTGTTGTTTAGGTGATGGTCTTTATGAAGGCTTGGAATGGCTCTCGAACAACTTGAAGAGGAGAAATTAGATGGATCTATACTTTTTTACGCAATACATATACACACATGCATCTTATTTACCAATACGACTCGACTCGTTTATCCACACACACGCATCGAGGAATGAGAAAGAGAGTTACACGGATGATGATGATGGTGATGGAAGAGGTTGCTTCGTTGAATGTGCTTTTGTGCATGTCTTCATTTGCATTTGGGTTTGTGTGCTCAACGTCAATGATCTAAGGAGGTTAAAACGCTTTCGTTTCAACATGAATCAGGCACGCTCTGCGTGATCAGTGCCTTTAAGGAGAGAGAAAGGTTTTATGCTATTGACGTTACCCGCTCATAACGTTGTCAAATTGACTCAACGTACATCGTAGCTGCATGTACATGTATATGTAAAAGCCACTTATCTATAACATTTTGACGTGCATGGTTCTGCAAAATAACCTGTTGATCGACGATCCCTATCCTTACGTCGTGTACTTGATGCTTGTATAATAGGCTGTGGCACGCCTTACTCACTTTGGTGCTCCTTCTTTGGGATTGCTGAGCGAGAACGATACATGTTGATTCCCTTAATGACTCCAAGTCTGTTGGCTGCTACATACGATGATGAATGATGTGCTGTCTATAATGAAAGCATAGCAGCTGCAATGGATTGATTGGCAAAGAAGGAGCATTTTGTTTGTGAGGTGCAGATCATCGGTCGGGTAGTGTATATGTATTTACATAACGCACACAGCAAGAGATGGCGGAACCATTATAAAAGCACCATCATCTTATACTTGCATTTCACCCATCCATTACTGCCTTTATAGCTTTTAAATGCATTCCCGCAAATCTTTTATTGTTACGATTAGTGTTGCATTCGTGCTCTTTGTGGCTTACTGTCAAGCTGATCAAGTGCCTCCTAGTACACAAGATTCTCAAGGAGCTACTACTACAGGACAAGAAAACGCAAGGCCACCCAACCCTGCGTTAGAAGAGTGCGAGAAGGATTGCACGTCATGGGGATCTATAAGCCGGCAAAACCAATGCAAGGATGAATGCTTGTGGACCTACGCAAAAGATCTTCAAACAACCGATAATCCTGCACAAGGACAGCCAAAGCCCACGTTACAAGAGTGTGAGGAAGATTGCATGAAGACATGGGGAACTAAAAGCAAGCAAAACCAATGCAAGGATGAATGCTTCTTGACCCACGCACGGCAGAGTGGCTAGGCTAGTGGTTTTGGTTTTGGAACAAACCTTAGTGCTCTTTCTTGTAGTCCAAATCACATATAATAAAGGTTACATTTTCATTTTTATCATCGTTAGGCACTATTAGTACATCGTAGGCAACATGATTAACTAGGATTTCATCTGCAACAGGAACTTGATAAGCACTCAAATATGGTTATGTATGTAGATCATCTTCTCTCTTATATGCAGTGAAATCCACGAAGGCGTATTGGAACGCCCTCACAAGTTTTATAAAAAGGGCATCACAGATGGCCATCCTCTTTTCCACTACTTTTTCTTCAACAGGCATCTCAATTACAAGTTTCCCTTTCCTATTTTGGTGATTGTGGCTCTCTTTTTTGTGGGATATTGACAAGCTGGACCTCCCTCGGGTATAGAACAAGAAGATGAAAGCTCACCAATCGCGCAAGAACTAAAGCACCGGTTCGAACAATGTTACGATGAGTGTGTGAGAGGCAAAACAACTGAACCCGAGAAACTCAATTGCGAACGTGATTGTATTCCTTCCCATTAAATACAGTGACACTATGTAGCTATAAATCAAGATTTGTATAAAATGTGCGTTTGCTCGTATATCATTGTATTTGGAAGGGGAATCTAGATAATAGTGGCGTCTTTTGCAGAAAGCCCGCAGCTAGGGGGTATCTTTGGCAACAATAACAAATCAGCACATGCACCAGGATAATCCTCAAAGTCGGCGTTGTGAGATGTGATCCTCTTGCTTGATGCTGCTGCTGACATTGGTATTCAGCAGACATCGTTTATGTGCATGGTCGGTCGTCGCGTATCGATGTTGGATACCGGCAATAGAAAACCGCATCTGCATGTATAACAGGGATGGATGAACCGGTCGTCGCAATAGAGTCGATGAGAGTGCTATCGTCAAGTTTGAAGAATGGATATCCCTTGCATCGTCATCCTTTTTATGTTTTTGGATCGCCATTGCCATCATCATTGTGATAGAACTTCCCCATACATGGCGTCTTTGGTAGTTGTAAACGGATCAGTATGGAATAAAGGTGGTCGTCGTACATACTCAAGGTTGTTCCTCGGCGTTGTTGAAACACAAGAAGGAGTGTGTCGGTATCAGCTGATGGTGTTAATGCAGGTGTTGACGATGCTGCCAATGGGTTGTTAGGGTCTCAATGTAAAGTGTGTAGTCAATCGTGTGGACATTGCGTGTTCAAAGTAAAAGTGCAAAAAGAAAACGGCAAACGAATGGATGGTTTGTAATGCAGCTGATGGGTGGATCTCTTTTGTATCACGTGCACTGTCCAGCTTTCCTTATTATGTTTCCACACGCGACTTGATTTTATACACGTGTCAGCGTTATCCATATGCCAGTTGCCTGCAAATATCACCACAGCAACTATGGTGTTTCCGTATCCTTTAACCTCCCCTTCCCATCTCTCATACTTTTGTAAAAGGAACGGACCAATGTAACGGGGTGATTGGCAAGTTGCATGGATACGCCATACTACACGTGCGCGTTGCGAGGCAACGGAGGTGCATGGTGATTATATACCACCTCTTCAATCTTGTGTTCCGCCATTCTTGGGAGTTCCCTAGACGTCAACTGTATATATCTATTATGATGATGGATCATCACCAAAGGGCTTTACATACTATAACATTACAAGTCGTGTGGGAGTGCAAAATAGTAAAACCATGATGATGACGGCGATGATACTTGAACGCCATAAACACATATTATTTTAAGGAGTTCCAGAAACGCCTTTGCACATACAACATACATCATAAAACGGGGAGGGTTTTTCTTGCAAACGATGTATCTTTTCATCCGTCTTTTCTTTTACTATACACATCAAGGTCTCTTTTCCCATGTTCAAGTCGTTCTCCTTTACTGCTCTTGTTGTCGTTTTGGCGATCTTTGTGTTATACTGTCAAGCTCAAGCTCAACCTGCTCCAGTTGATGGAAAAGGTGATGCTTCCTCAAAGTCACCTACGCTACAAGAAGCCTTTGAGGCCTGTTACAAAAAGTGCGGCACACGGTATACAGAGTCCAATGATATCGAACGATGCAAAAGCTTCGATTGCAACATCTTGATAAACATGCGTACCCCAATGTACGTCGGAAATGTAAATCCAACTGTGAGCGGATAATACTGTAGCACAGCCCACCTTTATTTTTCGTATCCACAAGCAGATTGGGTCTCATGGAGATGTTTTCAATTTACATAGTCATCATGAATAAATTGCTTGATTTACTACGTGTGGCATCGAGTCTTTGATGATGATGTATTCAGCTCTTACAGCATTCATGATGCAACGTTTTCGTCTCCCACGCAGGTGCATACACGAGTTGGAGTTTCTGAACAGATCTTTTTTTCATGACACGTACGTCTTTCACAATCATATACTTACTCAAGTAAAGGAAGTGCCGCTTAGTAGGATGTTGGATCTACTACCGTTGGTTCCTAACACCGAGATCATCACGATGTGATTTGCGTGATGCATAATGCGATATGCAAGCATCGATATCCTCCAATTGGTTTAGCGATAGCATCACCAACATCACCCTTATCATTCTCCTTCTTGTTTACGGCATTTGATTTCTCAAGGCGATGTTACCACTACTGCAACAAAATACACATGCGTCGTCTCTTTGAACGACCATACATGCTCTCATCTTGGACAACCAACCCAAGTAGTGATCACAATGGCCCAATCAGCTAGCCTAAGAACTACTAGAGATGATACTATTATTAGGTTTTGGTGCACATGTAGGCGAGAGATACCTGTATCTAATCACTGTGGTTACCTAGCATGGCATGATTCCTATCATGTTTCTAGCCCGTTGCCTTGGATTCGACGAGAATGTAATTGCCCTTTTGTGATTGCACCAACACTTACCGTGGTAGTAGAGTAGAAAGTAAGATGCCAAGTATGTTTGGAGTGGGGAGGATGTACGTACTTCAGCGCCATACATACTACTTATTTGAAGGGATTCCAGCAGCTTTTTTCCGGACCATCTTTGCATACAACATGCGTCATAAAAAGGTGAGCTTTTTCGATGTAACTTTTCATTCTTCTTTTCTTTTACATCAAGGTCTTTTTCCAATGTTCAAGTCATTCTCCATCACTGCTCTCGTTGTTGTTTTGGCGGTCTTTGTGGCATATTGTCAAGCTCAACCTGCTCCAATTGACGGAAAAGATTCTGCCTCCTCAAAACCACCTACGCGACAAGAACTCCTAGACGAGTGTTACAAAAAGTGTGACGCATCGAACACTGACCCACACTATCTAAAAATGTGCAAAACTTACGATTGTGCAGAGTATCAGGTTGTTCCCCCAGTGAGCGCCCCAGTGAGCCGCGAAGGTCTTGCAGCTGGTATCATGGGACAACCATCACAGTAAAGCCCACCTTTATTTTTCGTATCTACAAGCCGGTTAGATCTCATGGTGATGTTTCCAATTTTGACACCATGAATAAATCGTTTCATTTATGTGTGGCACTAAGCCTGTAATCACGAGGAGTAAATCTATACGTATCCAGCTTTTATGTACAGCATTCACGATGTGACGTTTTCATCTCCATGACCCTGTAGATACCCCACCGTACAATTTACAAATAGCATCTTCAACCTCTTTATACGTACCATGAAAGTAACATCCTTCTCATTACATGCTCTCATTTACAGCATCTGGTTTGTGAGGTGATGCTGCGTACATCCACCCTAATGTCAACGGCGTAGGTTATGATATACGTTGAGTAGAAGATATACATGGTGGCGTAACTTTCAGGGAAAGAGGGATAAGTCCATGCAGGCGTCTATTCCAACATGAAAAAGCCCATCCTCTTTTTCTTTTCATGGTTGACTTTGATCACATCTACACGCAACACATTGTTCAAGGTTATCAGGAATTTCAAAATTGTTGCGTCGCGTGTGTCAAATTAGAGAAACTAGAACCAGCAATAACCTATAGTTGTATCATGGGGTCCTTTACATCATAGACAATGAATACAGAAACAGTAAATCTCGTTTAGGGATCTGGTTCTACTTTTTATTATCTCCAACTAAAGCTACTTATTTAAGTGCATGACGAGCGTGTGTGTATGGGGTATACATGAAGCATGAAAGGGGTCACGTGCCATCGCTTCACTCAGCAACCGATGACAGTTGATATGCAGGACAATTTTGGCAAACAGCGGAAGACGTATTCTTTCTCTCTCCTCTTTTTCTTTTCAACGCCGTCAGTAATGCGAATGCGACACACATGCACACCATCAACAGCCCCCAATTGGACATGAGTTGTGATGAAGAGGACGCCGATGCATGGCAGCAGCAGTCAAGATGAAGAAGACGACTACCTATTTGTGATAACCCAGCACTTGTCAGTTGGATTACAACCGAAAGGGAAAAACACGTGGAGAGTGGCCGTATATTACTGGTATCACCCTGTGAGCGAGACTCAGCAGTCTTTCTTTCTCTCTTTCCGTCAACAACAGCCAGTCAACGCGCCCGCGCTTTTTCTTTCCCCCCCTTTTTTCACCACTCCTTCTACACAACGACGATGGAACTACTTTCCAAGCCGCTCCAAGCAGCTGCTGATTTGGATACGGCTCGATGTAAAGGACAATGGCAATCCATCCCTGTATTGGCAGATCGTTACAAGAAATATCATCCGGATGAATCAGGTACGTATATACAACACCCATTTTTGTTTATATTTGTGTGTGTGTGCACGGACAACGATGATCCTAATCTATGACTTAAAGTGCTTGAAGCAACAGCTCGTCTTGAAGCCGAATTTGCCATTTTACTTTCAAAGAAACGCAAAATACCCATCAACAACCATGTCCCTGCTGTTACGAATCGATCCACAACACATCTTGTTTCACCGCCATCATCATCAACATCATCATCATCTCATGAGACCGACATGTATGAAAATGATACACCCAATCATATCACCTTGCCTGGTCCTTTGGATGTCGCCATGACCGACCCCATATTGAAAAAGCTCTTGATGATCATTCAACAACATCAAGGTGATGGCCCGGGCCAAGAGCCAGAAACCAATGATCAGTGGCAGGCACAGGTAGGTAACACAAGGACAAATTATAGAATGGCATACCAAAATTAGAAAATTCATTTCGATGGTTACCCACTGCAGTTTGCCAAAATCATCTTAGCACGGATTTACTTTGAGACAGCACGCTATGATCAAGCCCTTGAAGCATTGGAACGATTGGCTTTACCCATGCAACAAGTCCATTCGGGGTATGGCATGGTCTTGTTGATCCAAGCCAGAGTCATCAAAGGTAGGTAAAGGAGAGACAAGCGTACGTAGTGAGTGAGAGTGGATAGTAACACAAGGAGATGATGCTAGGTGGATGTTATGAAATGCAGGGTCATATTGCATCAGCGATCGAAGCCTATGAAGCCGCTTGGAGTGTGTATGAACAACATCCAGTAGAAAAAGGAGAAGTGCTATGGTCTTGGATTGAAGAATGTTTATATCGTGCTATCCTTTTACATATACGAGAAGAGTATGTTGAAGGGGTGGTGGTGAAACATACAATGAAAAGGGGATGCTGATACTGTTTTATCTAGTGGGACACCACGAAGCGTGTTACGTTTGATGCGTGGCTACATGCACTTGAGTACATCGCATTGGTCTTCATTCTGGCGCATGCATAAACGGTGGATCGTGTTTCGTTATTACGCTCGTTTCTTGATCAAGGCGTGCAACGAGGGAAGTTACTTTCCTATGGCTATCCAAGGCGATTTGCAACCTCCCAACAAGGTCTCGGCTATCAATGACACCAATCAAGCCTCTGCCTATGAGGAACTTTTATGCTTGACAGCGCTTTATCGCAACCTCTTGAGTTCCTTGTCCTCTCATTCCGATCCATCCAACCATGTACGCTACGTGCTCGAACTGGCAGAATTAATGACGGATGCTCACGATGCTATTGGATGGGGCGAAATTAGCAACATCCGCCGTGTGTTGCAATTTTTACAAGCAGCCAAGGAACGCACCTTTAACAGCATTTGCATTGCACGCTACATTTTCTTTTGCTTGATGCGATTGGGTAACTTTGTGGAAGCCGCTTATGCATTACGCAGCTATATGGAACTGGTTGGCATGCCAGAGATTGATCAGCCGGTGGTGGAGGATGTCAAGGTACACAGCATCCAACAACGACTACGCACCGTGCATGATACCAAGGAAACGGAGATCGATGTCATTCATGTCTTGCTTGCGGGTGTGGAATTGTATGGCAGAGAACGACACAATGGCCATGTAGCAGCTCATGTGGCGGATGTGGCGGTTGAACTTGTCAAGGATTTAAATGAGGCAAGGAACGAGAAAAACAACAAACAATGGGATGCTTTGGTTGCACAATGCTATCGTATGCGTGGATGTGCTTATGGTCTTTATGCCATTCAATGTAAGTCAACATCATCATCATCATTGTTATCATCAGGGGAAAAGAGTTTGACTCTCTCTCTTTGTTAAGGTGAATCACCTGAGGTGCGAGCAAGCTGTCATCATGAAGCCATCGACTCCTTGACCAAAGCTGCAGAATTGGATCCAACATCATGGCAGACCCACTATGAACTTGCAACACAACAAGCCCAAATCAAGGATGTGGCAGCGGCATTGAATTCCATAGGCCGTTCTTTGCATTTGGAGCCTTCTCATTTACCATCATGGCATCTTCTTTCGCTTTTATATTCCTGCCGCCAATTCAACGACACGTCACCACGTGCACTCGAGACCATCCAAACGGCTCTTTCACGATTTGCTCCTGATACCAATGACATTCCCACCAATTTGAAGTATGGATTACCAGTATTATCATGGAGTGAGCGAGAGAATTACAGCCGAAGGTACTATGAACAAGCGGAGGCGTATTTGCATATTCGGATGGCACAAGTGGCATTGCTTGAGAAAATGGAAGGACCCGATGCAGTGCTAAAGTCGTACAATGAATTGTTTGCCATTTACACAAAATTGGCTCAAGGTCTTGGCATGAACCACCAAGGAGAAGTTGTCCCAAGTATACGACGTGCCAGTGAATCATCATCATCTACTACAACACCTTCACCTTCTCGATCCTCCTCCAAGTTATTGGATCCTTCCCAAGTACCCCCTCCACCACCAATTCCTGAAGATATGGCTGATAACAATACTCTCAAGAAACGACCTCGTAAAAAGAGCATGGTGTTTTTGGATATCAGACGACTTTCTCATTCATCATCATCACATGAATCACCCTCAGCAACATCACCACCTACTTCTTCTTCTACACAAACAACTACAACAGCAACACGTTCACGCAGTTCATCCATTCAAGACAATGACAAAAAGAATGATTCATTTATCGCCCCCTTTTCGCATACACCTTTGTTCTCGCCACCTTGTCACACCATCACGCATTCATCCACGCAAACCACCTTTATCCGCACTATGCGTGAACGATGGCAAAAGTTGTTGGTTCAATTATGGCTCATGACGGCATCCACTTTTATCCGAGCAGGTCGTCTGGATGAAGCGGGTAAGGCTGTTTCGGAAGCTGAGCAACTTGGATTGGTCGATTCGGATGTATGGCAACACATTGGTCGTATTGCCAGCCAACGTCATACCACGGATCCGGAAACCGCTTTGGAGGCCTATCATAAGGCATTGACCTTGGATCCAGAACATTTGGGCACCCATATCGATCTTGCTTCCTTGTACATGGGATTGGATGAATGGGAAGTGGCTCAGGGCTTATTGGAAAGAGCTACCAAAGCACGTGGATGGGATTGTGCTGAAGCATGGTACGTTTTAGATACATTCACAAGATGGGGGACGGTATACTCATCGTGCGTTATTGTAGGCTTTTGCTAGGTCAAGTCTACAAGCATCAAGGATCCTTCAAAGAAGCCAAAGAAAGCTTATTGTATGCCATTGATATTAGTGATGCCACTCCCAATACGACCACCTCTTCTTTTACATCCCTCTTTGATGAACTCCCTCGTTTTGTTGCATAATCATTCCCTTCCTCCTCCTCATCCCAAAAGATGTGCATACCATTATATCAACCCACTCTATAATAAAGTAATTTACCAAAAAAATGGCATCATGGATAAGAGCTACGAGATAGCAACGTGTATGCGACCTACAACACTTGAGATTCTATTGCTGCTGTCTCATGCTACAGTGAAAGAAATAGGTTATATTTAGATCTTAAACAAGTGATCATACGTAGCATCTATGTCCACTTTTTGCACGATGGTAGAGTGCACAAATTTGGCCTTTTGTTCATCACAGATCAGCTTACTGCATTTTTTCATGTTATGATGCAAAGACTTCCACATAGCATTGTCGATTTAGAATCTGGAGTTTTTAGTTCTTTACAAAACTGGGAACACGCTTGTTGTGCCTGCTCAGCATCGAAGGCTTGACCATTGTCTTGAGCCTTTGGGTGACCTGGAGGTGGTGGTTTGGCGAGCACTGTGAGCGTGCCAACGACGAGAGTAACAGAGGGATAGCTTCAGGTTCATCTTGATGAAAAAAAATGGGGTGGCATTGCCGATTTATTAAGGCGCGGAAACTAAGGAGGCATAGATGACGATAACTGATTGCATCAAAGATGCAGGATCATGTAAACCTAAGAGGATCAGCTGCATATGGCTAAAGATTGCTAGGAGAACGTCTGCTTCTTTGATAACCTTGATAACCTTTCATAAAGCACCCGTACTATATGATAGAAACGATTTGCCTACACAACTACAACAGTCGAAAGAACATTGGTACCTTATCATGGATACGTGCAGTAAAAGATATCGCTTTATTTAGAGCACGAAAACTTTAACAATGATGGTATCTATAACCACCAACTAACACTTTGGTTTATTGCAACCATGAAAGCTAACTGCGCAATTGGAGATACAGACCCCCTTGGCCCAACCAATTTTATTTTTACACCGGTCCCGGCAGGTTGCTTTGTTTTCTTGGGTACCGAATACTATCTTGTCCGCCTCCGAAAATGCTTGATTTGCGCCACCTTGTGGTTGTCCAGCAGGTGGATCAGCTAGCACCGTGATGGTAGCAACAATGAGAGTAAAAAAAAGGGATAATTTAAAGTTCATCTTGATGAGCTATTAATGGATCGAAAGTTGTGTTTGCTTTGGGCTTCGAATGGATCATTTTATAGACTTTTGGAATCTAAGTTACTACAGTAGGAGTACAGTAAACAGCATAGAAACCTCGAACGATGCAGAGATATGCAAACTTAAGGGGGTCAGCTAGATGTGGCGAAAGAGTGCTAAGGAGAACCTTTCATAAAGTACCCGTATGCACTACATGAGAGATGGCAGATCATACTACAGACAATGCGAAACATGTATTGTTACCTACTATGGGTGTAGTGAAGATATCCTTTGTATTTAGTGAACAAGTAGGTAAATCACAGCATACAAGCAGTAGCCTCGCGACTATTTTGATGCATAGCAACATCAAACAACAACGCAGCGACACATAAACGGAACAGCATTGGCTGCATGTGGCGAAATAATACTAGGGAGAAGACCTACAAGTAAACTCATCCTTTACGTAAAGCTTCAAAACGTTGAGTACACTGTAGGTGTGAAATTTCATCCAACGATATGACCGCGTTATCATGTGGATGTCATATTTCAAAATGTAAAGTATGTATTTACTACACACGAAAAGTAGCTACGAAAAGTCATCCCTATTAAGGAGCTTGTTTTGACGATCCATGCAAACATTGGATTCCAGCTCTTGCGGTTGGCGGAAACTTTATGCAGCAAAACCGGTATGAGGCATGTCCGATGTTGATTACATGGTGTTTGGCAGGAAAGCATACATAATAGGATGCAAGGTGGTGTGTGAATCTAAGGATGGATTACATCGTTTATCGATGCATCTAATAGGTTATTCATTTTAAGATCCCTGGTGTGGTATTTCAAGTGCCAATACACGTATTGATCATCTCAAGTAGAAATGACCATAAAAGATGGCACACAATGACAACATTCACACATGTATATTCCACAATAATCCCCTACTACTTTGCGTATCCTTATATGCCAGAATCATGCAACAACAGCAGCAGCAGCACGTTCACGCAGTTCATCCATTCAACAAGACAATGACAAAAAGAATGATTCTTTTATCGCCCCCTTTTCGCATACACCTCTATTCTCGCCACCTTGTCATACCATCACGCATTCATCCACACAAACCACCTTTATCCGCACTATGCGTGAACGATGGCAAAAGTTGTTGGTTCAATTATGGCTCATGACGGCATCCACTTTTATTCGAGCAGGTCGTCTGGATGAAGCGGGTAAGGCTGTTTCGGAAGCTGAGCAACTTGGATTGGTCGATTCGGATGTATGGCAACACATTGGTCGTATTGCCAGCCAACGTCATACCACGGATCCGGAAACCGCTTTGGAGGCCTATCATAAGGCATTGACCTTGGATCCAGAACATTTGGGCACCCATATTGATCTCGCCTCCTTGTACATGGGATTGGATGAATGGGAAGTGGCTCAAGGCTTATTGGAAAGAGCTACCAAAGCACGTGGATGGGATTGTGCTGAAGCATGGTACGTTTTAGATACATTCACAAGATGGGGGATGGTATACTCATCATGCGTGTCTTTGTAGGCTTTTGCTAGGTCAAGTCTACAAGCATCAAGGATCCTTCAAAGAAGCCAAAGAAAGCTTATTGTACGCCATTGATATTAGTGATGCCACTCCCAACACGACCACCTCTTCTTTTACATCCCTCTTTGATCAACTCCCTCGTTTTGTTGCATAATCATTCCCCTTCATTCTCATCATCCAAAAGATGTGCATACCATTATATCAATCCACCCTATAATAAAGTAATTTATAAAAAAAAGAGATGGCATCATGGACAAGAGCAATAGATAGCGTATGATGGGATGTGGAAACGTATCAAATTCATTGCAAGTAAACAATCTACTGATACTTTTTGCATGTGGGTAGTTTGCACGCTTTAACTAGTGCTGATCTGCAAAACAACTTGCTGCATTGTTTCAAGTTCCCCATGCACTTTGTTTCACATCCTTTTGTATCTTGAGCATCACGAAGGTTTGCTTCTTTGCAAAGCTGGGAACACGCTTGTTCTCTCTCCTCAGGAGGGACGTAACCATTTCCTTTGGCCTCTGTGGGATTTGGAGATGATTGAGCTAGCACCGTGAGAGCGGTAACGACGAGAGTAATAAAGAGAGATAGCTTGAAATTCATCTTGATGAGGTTGTTGTCGTTGTTGCTGATTTTCGAATAGCTCTTTTATTAAGTGCGTGAAAACGCCATAAGTAGTCCTACTTAGCTGACGATAACCCCATGCATCAGAGACGCAGGAACCTGTAAACCTAAGGGGATGGCTATAGGGTATCAAGGAGAACGTCTACCTAGCTCAACTTGATGATTTCATAAAGCACTCGTACTGCATGATAGAAACGATTCACCTACATACATCAATCGAAATTTCATCGGCACTTTATCATAGGTATATACAGTAAAAGATATCACTTATATTTAGAGCACAGAAACGTAAATAATGATGGTATCTACAGCCACCCACTAACATTGTGGTTTATTGCATTTCTTGAAACTAGATCTGCATTGGGCCAAGCAGGCGCCTAGGAGGTAGCAACCGCATCTCAACACTGTTTATCATGTACCTGTTTTCAGCGATTTTATATAACAACATACCTCAATCAGCAAGGCATACGGAATGTTGTCCAGCAATGAAGTGTGTGGAGGCATCAGTACTGCTACCAGTAGCTTTTATAACATTGTCACAGCTCTTTTGTTCATTCGCATCGTGAGGACCGATCCAACTCTCCTTGTCAACAAGTGCACGTCTTTCACGACCAACCCTTATCTTACAAGCAACATTGGACATACTGCAAGTGTTGGAAAGGCGTTATCGCATATTACAAAGGCAAGCAGGAAGTTTGGGAGAGATGTGCTCTTTTCTTTGTCTTGTTAACACACCCCTTTTCCTTTCTCTTTTTACCGATTACAACAAGCAACGGCCCTGACAATACAATACATACGTTGACCACGGCACGGTGGAAAAAGGTAATATCTCAGAGTTACGTGGAAGTCGATTTGTACAGCTGACGAGCGAGGTGGACATTACAAGCAGGATTCGTTTTGCGTATCATTCTGTTGCACTATCAAGACATACATGACCCGCCGGCACCGTAGTAGCAGTACTGCATATATAGAGTCATACATTAGGATGTTGGATGGCAATAAATAGGATGGATCAGATTACTACCAGCTTATGAGACATGATGGCATCTACTATGGATGTGCATATACGTTATACGTATCTAGAGCAACCAACAATACACCCCATCTCCATGCCAACAGCTCTCAGCTCCGCTACCATATTACCCATCCCACCCCGTAAATTTTCAGATCCTCCATAATAGCACTCATCAAAATCTGTTTTGCATGTGACATTATAAAGGGAAGATTGAATCCGTGCAAGCGAGTCTATCTATCACAGATGATTAGGGGGTGTGTGTTTGCAATAAACAAGCAAAGAGGGAGAGGTATGCGTGGTACAGTATGGATGAAGCAGACATCAGCTCTTTTCATGCATTCGCGTAATCGTTTCCATGATCATTGAATACATCTCCCACCCTATTTCTTTCATACGCGATCTCGCACATTCCAACATGAGCATACCATCCCTCCCTTGGTTCGCGTGGCATCTCAATGATGCAGGTACCAACATTGTTATGCAAACCAGCATATCCATTTGGGTAATCAATTCGTTTATTTTCGCATCTCGCTTATGTCACATGATTTGGAGGAAAACTATGTAGCTGGTTTTATACTCTAGAGAAGTCCCCTCAATTGCACTCTGGCTTATTGCATCTCTCCATGTTAAACTTGCAGCTGCCCAAACATGCGTAAAGCAACTCCTCATCGGCAACTTGACAATAGCCGAAGCACTGTTCTTTCATTTCTTCGGGGCTGAGGGTTTGGCCGTTCCCAGGACTCGCCTGGACACCATCTAAACCAGAGGCTTGATGACCATCTCCTTGGGGATCGGGTTGTTGTGATGGTGCTGCGGCTAACACTGTGAGAGCAGGAATAATGAGAGTAATGAAGAGGGATAATTTGATGTTCATCTTGATGAGTTATTGTGGTAATGGTCGTGTTTGCTTTGATTTTCAAATCGGTCTTTATAAACTTTTGGGAGCTGAGACATCGCAACAGGAGTAACCTCACGATACATAAGAACATCAAATGACAGAAGGGCATACAAATTAAAGGGGGTCGTCTCCTGAATGTGGCGAAGAGTGCTAAGGAAAAATGTCTACCTAGGTCATCTTGATCATCTTCATAAAGCATCTACCTAACAACATGGTATACATGATTCACAAACAACACTTGATATTCCATTGGTACCGCTTATCATGGGTGCAGTAACAGAGACTAGGTGTATTTAGAGCACAAACGTGTAAATCATAACATCTACAACCACTAGCTAGCACTGAGGCTTATTGCATCTGGCATAGTGGGACCGGCAACCGGCAAAACACATGAGAGTATGGTAACCAGTGTACGCTTTACAGCACTCTTTGCACTTTTCGTCGATTTCTTCATAGCTTTGGGTCTGGCCATTCCCTTGATTTGCGTTGGCAGCACCATCCAAACTAGAGGTTTGACCACCTTCTCCTTGAGACTTTGTGGGATCGGACGATGGTGGTGGCGGTGGTGGTGCGGCTATCACCGTGACGACAGCAAGAATGAGAGTAATAAAAAGGAATAATTTATTCATCTTGATGAGCTGCTAATGCATAAAAGTCGCGTTTCTTGGTTTTTGAAGCAACCTTTTATAGACTTGTGGAATCTAAGGTACCGCAGTAGTAGGAGTAGCCTCACAATGGGTAAGAACATCAAACGATACAGGCATCTAAGGGGATTGGCTACGTGTGGCGAAAAAGTGCTAAGGGGAACATCTGCATAGGTAATCTTGATCATTTTCATACATAAAGCATCCTACATGGAAATGATTCACAAGCAACCCTTGGTATCGTATTATGGGTACAGTGAAAGAGATCAGCTGTATTTAAAGCACAATCATAGCATCTACAACAACCGCTAAATAGGGCACTGTGTCTTGGTGCATTTCTTAACGATAGTCTCGCATCGCGTCACACATTCGCTCAAGTAAAAAGGATTGGCAGCTCTACAATAATCTGAACACTTTGCTTTCATTTCTTCGATGCTGAGGGTTTGGCCATTCCCTGGACTTGAGTGGGCAGCATCATCCGCTCCAGAGGCTTGAGTATTTCCTTGAGACTTTGCAGGATCTGATGTTGGTGGCGGTGGTGGTGGTGCAGCTACCACCATGAAGGCTGCAATGATGAGAGTAAGGAAAAGGGATAATTTGAAGTTCATCTTGATGAGTGATTATGGGTGACAGCCAAGCTTGGTAATTGATCTTTTATAGATTTCTGGTTGCCAAGCAACCGTAGTCATAGTAGCAATAGTAACCACTTTGATGCATAGCAACATCAAACAATGCAGAGACACACATGAACATAACGGCATCGGCTGCATGTGGCGAAATAATACTAAGGAGAAGGTCTACAGAGTGTAAACTTGCTCGTTTACATAAGACACAAAACATCCAGGCTACCTTGTAGGTGTGAAAACTCACCCAACATATGAGTTCTTTAACAAGTGGGTAGTATAGTTCACGTGTAAGGTATCTCCAACACACCAAAAATTAGCTACGAAAAGTTACCCCTACATATCAAGGAGCTTGGCATGTCGATCCATGCAAAAAAATCGAATCCAGCTCTTGTCGTTGGCGCAAGCTTCATGCAGCAAAACCGGTTTGAACATGGTTGGCGTTTATAGAGTTGATCCAAGAACAACCAGATAATGTTCGGCAGGAAAGGGCAGGACGCAGGATGCCGGGTAAACTTAGGAGGGATTGTATCTCTTATCACTGGATCAAATAGGCTATTCATTCTAGAAGGGCATTCCGTGTCGCACTTCAAGTGCCCCAAAAGAGGAGACCACTGGCAACATTATACTCCACAACAAGCCCCATCCAATCCACATACAATGACGCATACACAAGCCAAGACCCTTATATTATATACATTGAATCAAATCATGGATTGCACTAATCGATTGATATCCTTTTCACGATCACCGGCTGAACCACCTTCCACATAATGCCGAAACTTGCGTTTTTCCCATGCTCCTGTAGGATTGTTCAACTTGAAAGGCCACAGGAAGCGATTGACCTCTTTGAAACGGGGACCCACCGTATAAATCTCATGGATCACATCCTCCACACAAATCATATCCAGCTTGCCGAGTTGTTTTGCAATGACATCGTTGTCGGTGATGGGAATACGTTGTTCATCCACCTTGACGAATCCTCGCTTGTAGATGAGTTCACGTACGGTCTTGAGATTGGGAGGGCCATAAGTGACATAGGGCTCGATGATTTGTAACATTTGCGCCGTTGCCTTGTTCAAACGCACAAAGACGCCATTGTTGATTTGCAAGAGGCGAAAGAGTTGTAAGACTTTGCGAACACGTGGATGGATATCATTGATACCCTTGATACGCACGACAAACAGCAGCTTGGGATCGGCAGGAACGTACAAGTTGCCAACGCTTTTGGCTTGACGACGTAGTCGGATCTCATCTCGTTCTCGTTGTCGATATTCTTTGACGTATTGATCTGCTCTTTTGAATGCAAGTTGACGGTTGACCGCTCGTTGCTATCATGTAATATGAATGAATAAAGATTGCGTGCATGGCATGTATGTTTGTATCGGTATACCTTTTGTTCAGCTTGCTTGGCTTGAAGGGCTTGTTCTTTTACTCTTTCATCCGTACGCTTCTTTTTCAACAATGTCTCGGGTACTTGAATCTCATGTTGCTTTGGCACCGTTCTAGTATAAGGATGTGAGCTTCATGGAGCAACAGCATGCAAGACTTCAAACTACTTACGTGCCAGCCATTCGATTAGGGTAGGGGTCTGTGTTGAGAAGAGGAAGAGAGACAAAGAAACTAAAACATTTGTGGCACCTGTATTGTTACCTCCACCAGCTGCAGCAGTCAATGCCGCCCGCCCTTTCTGAGAGACAGATAGACCATCGTGGCTTTTCTTTAACGTCTTGTTCCATCATGGCGGATAGATCAGCAGTCAAGTTCCTCGCCACCCTCTTATCGCGACCCACGGCATCGGTCCAAGATTATGTCTCTGAGCAATTTCGCCAACTCAACAAGCGACAAGTGCATCGCATGCAGCAGGATGCTCGTTACAGTGTGTCGATAGCAACCAGTGCGGTGGGCCAAGCCAAGAACCGATACAGCAACATTATCCCCTTCAACTACAATCGAGTGCGTCTTGAGGATACGTCGTTGATGGCGATTGATCCTTCACGAGGGGATGATTATATCAATGCAAGCATGATCCAGGCACCGCTCGGTATCCCACGGCAGTACATTGCTTCTCAGGGACCTATTCGATCGACGCTGATAGATTTCTGGCGTATGGTGATTGAACAAGATACCCGTTTGATTGTGGCTCTTTCTCCCGAGTTCGAGAATGGCATGGAGAAATGTGCTCGTTATTGGCCTCTTTACAATGAACCCCCGCTTGTCATCAAAGGTCATCATCTCCATGTCGAATTATCCACCCCAGAACCCGAACAACATGATGAAAAGGCTGATTGTTTGATACGAAGGATTCATGCCACCTTTATGAATGACGACAACAAAGTATTGAAAAAGACGACGGTGACCCAGCTACAGTTTTTGGGATGGGCCGATTTCAGTGTGCCTCATGATACCCACCCCGTCATTGCTCTCTCTCATCTTGCCGACCAACTCCAACCCAAAGATGCAGGTCCTATGATCGTTCATTGCAGTGCAGGATGTGGTCGTACAGGCACGTTTTGTGTCATCAATAGTGGTATCCAGTATTTTCGTATGATGCATCAACAAAATGCCATCAAGATCCAAGAGGAGGATTTGGACAAGAATGATCTCGTGTTCACGCTCACAGATGCGTATCGAAGACAAAGAACCACCATGGTACAAGCTGTAAGCCAGTATTATTTTTGCTATCGTGCATTGTTCGAAGCCTATCAAATGGAACATGGACCCATATCCATATAGAGAAAAAGATTATCCTTCAATAAACATCCCTTTTGCCCAATTGTGCTTTTTCTTTGGCTCCCATTATGGTAGATAATGATCTTCTTTGTTTATACCATGACAACATTACCCCGTTAACAATGACATCCACTCGCCTTATATATAGAGTCTTCTAGACAAACGATCCACCTTTATCCTTTTCGCAACATGCATCATCAACAACATCATCAGCGCAACAATAGCCATGGCAACCAACAACAACAACACGAGGAGCCGAATGCAACGTAGGTATCTTTATCTCGTACAAAGCTTGCCCTACTGCTGACACCAAGTGTAGTGCATCCCATAGTGAAAACGTGTTGTTACCACCAATCCTTATCCCCACTACTAGTACTCCATTGACAAGATCCAACCATCAACAAGATGCATATCCACGTCGATCATCCTTGCCAGCGTCGTTGCGTGACATCATGCATACTTCAGTAACACCACCCACGTCGACTCAAGTGACTGAGAATGAAGAGTCGTCGTCATCATCCGGAACAGACCAAGATGATACGCCTAATTTTAATGATCCCAATCCCAGGGTCACTCAATTGGCCACAGCCTTGCATTCAGCATTGACTAATACCGCCTCCAATACCAATCATGTATCGCCCATTCCCATCATCATCATGTCCAATCAACTACCATCAAGAGAGGAGAGTGCTTTTACGTTTAGTTTTCAAATCCACCGTAACCAGCATGATACACGTGACACGCTTGCATCGGTGGACATGGATATGGATTTCAATACAATAGGACATGTAGCTGATATTGTGAATGCTATTTGTGAATCTCTTTCATTTGACATTTGATATAAAGTTATCTTAATTACTGAATCCTTCTATACATAAAATGGGATGTTTATTGACAACAATGCTATGTAATCGACTACTAAGACATGATGCCTACCTCTTTCACCTTACCTACCCCATCCATTTGGTCATGACGCCATCCTTCCAATACGTCGTCTTGAAGATGTTGAGCCAAAGGTATACTTGCTGTATGTGGAAAACATCTCGGCGTCGTCTTGGATACGCCAGCTCAGACTTGGAGGAATCGCACACACACTGACAACCACCATTCCGACGAATACGAATACCAAGGATACCTTGCTGGTGCCGTTTCCTGGCAACGAAGAACCATGCATAAAGATGAATAGCTGTATCGGTACATGGTGGTGGTGTTGGTGGCAATGCTTGGTGCACAGCACATACCTAAAGAATCCTCCTTTACATTATGTTGTCTTTGGTCAATAGTCCCTTCGAAACCTAGACATTCAAACTCGCTCAACGATGCTGGTCCCCTTTCATCGCATGTCGCTTTCCGCGTTAAGGACGTTATGGATCTATTGCTTGGTTGCTTTGGAGAATTGCTCGTTTGCAAAGTCATGTTGCAGCTTGAAAAGTGAACGCGTTCAGACGCAGCAGCGCCTTCCCTCCCAATAATGGGGAAATCTTTTGCTCAGCCGCCCCATCACCATCCCTCACTTGAGATGTACGTAGTAATACATAAATTCATCTATCCATCTTTTGCGAGCGTGTGATTGTTGGCAACGTCTCTTAGATTAGCTGCAGTAAAACGTGGTACAAACATTCATGCACCATGCCACTCAGCTACGTGTAACAATAGATGCATACATACCTAAGACATAAGAGTTCCGTTCGCTTTGCCGTATAGCCTGTAGTAGCAATATGACCAACGTTGAACTGTTTTCGCGCACTTTAGTCCTATACTACTGCTGGTTGGATTGCATTGAGGGGATGCATGCAGCACATCATCCTACTGTATGCTGTAATTTAACCAAAACGTGGCATGCGGCATCCGCTTGTACATACAAATCCGACGTTTACATTTCCATCCTTACGTAAAGCCATTGACTTGGCCCCACGCACGTATTTATACAATAGCTATCACGTATACTTTAAAATCAAATACTTGTATGCGAACATGGCTATGAAATGAGAATCCACTGCGCGGAGGATGGCAACACCTGATCATTTGCATCTCAGATGCCTTATACTTTATATGCGAAAGGACCGAGCGAAGGCACGTCATGGTTCTTTGAGAAAGGTCGCTTAATAACCCATGGCATACTTTGGTCTTGAGCAATGACAACCCTTTGCCACAATGTCGATGATATGCACCAGATCAGAGAATGTGAGGGTGGCAAAAGAAAGGTGAACCAAATCCAAGAATAAACAAAGAATTTCATACGCTATACCTAAGCAATCACCAACAGCTTGTAGGCAAAGGTCGAGTGCTCTCCCTCGATTTGATTCCATATGATGCGAGGTCTCGAAATCTTGTCGTACATGTACAACACCTTTTGGATCCAAAAATATAAAGACATGGCCCCTAACCACCATCATTACGGCAAGATTCATCATCTTTCCTGTCACTACTACTCCTTCTATCACTGGCAGAATGTTCCACCACGTGCATCAATTTTTCCTGGTCATCTTTTCCTTATCTTTGATCCTCGGTGCTGCCAACGTACACGCGTACCGCGCATGCTGCTGCGAATGTCAGATTAATCTCTTTGGTGGTTGTGCCGAATTCCAACACGATGTCTGTAATCGCAAACACATGGACGATGGAGACCCAAAGGCATGCGACCGGGGTTACTGGCAATGCGTAGACGCCATGAACGAGTGCAAGTGCTAGATTCACCATCCCACCTTTTCCAATATTACCTTCTTGCTCTTTTCGTTTTGTCGAACTTGGAAAATAAATCAGCTTTCACTTTTTTGGCTACGTTAGTCCATCATACCATCGCTTTCTCCATAGCTCACTTTGTAATCCAATGTCCTCTATGCTACTTGTATTGGTGTTAAAAATATCATGGCAAGGAAGTTTTGATTATCGTCTTCCAATGGTGTATGAGATAGGGTTGCAATGATAAAAGAAATGATGGGTGCCATGGTCATTTTTGAGTAATCCGCTCATTCGAAGAAATGTTGTCAGTGACCATGATCAAATGATAACGTGTTGTTGTACTTCCAACCGAATGTTGTTGTTTCTCTCATCAAGTTTATAATATTGTTTATAGTAAAGCATGTGAGGAACTCATACCATCAAGAACGCATGACACACAAAAGGCCAACGCATGTGAAAACAATCCTACTACTTGGTATGCATGCTTCATTGCTGGGGCCATGCAAAAGCCAAGGGAGAGCTTTGGACCGATACCAGTAACCATCTCGATGACTAACACTGAGAGCCAATCGATCCTGGGGGGATCCTATTTGGATCAAGACACACATCCACGTCGATCATCCTTGCCAGCGTCCTTGCATGATGTCATGCACACTTCAATAACACCACCACCCACATCAACTCAAGTGACTGAGAAGAAGAATCATCATCATCCAGAACAGACCAAGAAAATGATACACCTACTTTTAATGCTCCCAATCCCAGGGTCACTCAATCGGCCACAGCCATGCATTCAGCATTGACCACTACCACTAATACCGATCATGATTCGCCTATTCCATCATCATGTCTAATCAACCACCACAATTGGAGAGCGCTCTTACATTGAGCTTTCAAATCCACCATAACCACCATGATAGACGTGGCACAATACAATAGAACATGTAGCTGATATGTATTTTTAAATGCTCTTTCATTTGACATTTGATAAGTGTATCTTAATTACTAAATCCTTCTAAAATAGGTTATTTATTGACGACATTGCTAATCCACCAATCCACTGACTACATCTACGTTGACCCATGATACCTACCTTTTTCACCTCTCCATTTGGTCTTGTTCCCATCCTTTCAATACATTGTCTTGAAGATCTTGAGTCAAAGGCTGTACTTGTTGCCTGTGGAAGACATCTCGGCATCAGCTAGAATACCAAAGCTCAGACTTGGAAATCGCATACACTGACAACCACCAATCCGATTAATACGAATACCAAGGATACCTTGCTGATGCTGTTTCCTGGCAACGAAAAATCATGCATACATATGAATAGCGCTATCGGCACATACATGGTGGTGGTGACAACGATTGGTGCGCAACACATACCTAAAGAATCCTTCTGTATGCTTGGGTGTCTTTGGCCAATAGGGTAACTTTGGCTCCAAACTCGGTAAACGATCCACATTCTTTGTCCTGTCCCTCATTGTCCTTGCTCATCCTCGTAAAGGCTTGCAACATGCCGCTGTTCAGATGTTGGTCTCCTTCCATCGCATGTCGCTTTCCGCGCTGTAGACGTCAGGGTGTCATTGCCTTGTTGTTGCTCATAGAATTACTCATTGGCAGAGTCATGTTGCGGCTGGAAGAAATATAGAAAAGAAGAATGAACGCGTTTAGACGCAGCAGCGCCTCCCAGATAATGGCCCAGCCGCACGTTTGATCATCCCCCTCCCATCACCACCAACCCCACTTGAGATGTAAACCAAAAGATCATACACGATATCCATGGCTGCTATGATTGATGTCAATTGAATACATTAATGACCAATAAACTGTCTTTTTCATATAACTACAATGATCCCTTTATGATAACACCAAAGATGCCATCATCATGCGTCATCCAACACACATCCGCTTTACGTACCCCTGAGACTATGAATGCGAGAGATATGAAGCGCCCCGACACAAACATTCATGCGCCATGCTACAGCTACGTGTAACAACATGTACATACCCAAGACATGTTCCGTTCACTTTGCCGAATAGCCTACAGTAGTATCAACAACATTGAACTTTTTTCGCCCACTTCAGTCCTACATACTACTGCTGGTTGGATTGAATTGAGGGGATGTATGCAGCACATCATCCTACTGTATGTTGTAATTTAACCAAAACGTGGCATGGTATCCGCTTGTACAGCATCCAACGTTTACATACATTTCCATCTTCCATTCCATTCCACACTTAAAGCTATTAATTCGCGACCCTACGCACGTATTTATGTAACAGCTATAATAGCTTTACGAATTCTTGGATGCGAACAGCGATTGTATGTATCGGGGGCAATTGGCTATGGAATGAGAACCCGTTCTTGCATGAAAGCATCGATTGTGCTTGATCACTTGCATCTCAGATGTCATCTACTTTATATGCGAAAAGACCGAGAGAAGGCACATCATGAATCTTTTGAGAAAGGTCGCTATTGCCTATGAACCCCTGGCATACTACAAATCCATTACTTTGGTCTTCAGCAGTGATAAATCCTTTGCCACGGCGTCATTGATATGAGAAAAGAAAATGCAAGGATGTCAAAGAAAAGTAAACCAATTGGATTCCAAGAATTGCATGCGATATACGGACCTAAGCAATCACCAACAGCTTAACATCAACCACAAGGTATCTTGATTAGACAAAGGGGTATGCTCTCTCGATTCGATTCGATGTGATGCG
Source organism: Lichtheimia ornata (assembly GCF_029851405.1). Taxonomy (NCBI): domain Eukaryota; kingdom Fungi; phylum Mucoromycota; class Mucoromycetes; order Mucorales; family Lichtheimiaceae; genus Lichtheimia; species Lichtheimia ornata. The sequence goes on along the minus strand of NW_026695411.1, from coordinate 52,792 downwards.
AGGTCTCGAACATTTAGCCATCTCGTTGTATACGTTCATGTACCTTTTGAATAAAAAATATAAATACATGGCCTTGGATCCATACATAACTACCATCATTACCACAAAAATCATCTACTTTCCCATCACTACTACTACTACTACTGGTTGAATGTTCCACCACGTGCATCAAGTTATCCTGGTTGTCTTTTCCTTATCTTTGATCCTCGGTGTTGCCAACGTACAAGCGGAAACCACATGCTGCTGCTCATGTCAACAAACAACGTATACGCCCTTGGGATCCGTCTGCCTCCAAACCCAATACTCTGTCTGTAGTGGCTATGGCCTGGACACGGGTGACTCATCAGCATGCTATCAGGGTGAATGGCAATGCAAATCGTCCACAGACCAGTGCAAGTGCTAGATACCCATCCCTTTATTCAAGCTAAACACTTGCTCTTTTTGTTTTACGCGAATTTGGCACATAAATCAGTTGGGTCACTTGTTGGCTACGCTATAATGCAGCTGACTACTGCAATCCAGAGTCTATTATCATTTTCCAATGATGTATGAGATAGGGTTGCAATGATAAAAGAAATGATGGGTGCCATTGTCATTTTCGAGTAACCCTACCATTGGAAGAAATGTTGTGAATGACCATGGTCATCTGATTCAATGCTGTTGGATGCATTTTTTTTGGCATTATGGGGTGGATGTCCCAGTAGGCTTTGTAAAAGTAGGCACCAATTACACATGGGTGAGACAAGCGTGGTGTGCCTGTATTTGGCAGCTTTGTCTTGATTCATCCGCATCATCCCTTTACATCGCCTTTTAAGTATACGCTATATGCTTTAAAAGAGGACAAGATCTATACGCTGTTGCTCTTTGTATGTAGTACGTGGATTCAGCTGTGGCATTCAATGACAATAAACCCATTTGGATGTCTTTGAAGGATAATTTATTGATAGCTTCACTTGTAGAAAGATGGGCAAATAGCATGTAGCTAAAATGGAATGATGCCGATCTTACAGGAACAATCAAGCAGGCTGGGGGTTAAACTATTGGGGGGGGGAAGATCCATTTGTGTGCATTCTTTCTTTCACGCCTCTCTCTCTCTCACACACACCGCCAGCTCTCGTTCAACTTGACATTGCTACTATCTCTTTGCCATTTACATCTTGTGGTGTCCTTCTCTTTCTTTTATTCAGCAATCGCCGGCCGTCAATGTGTTCAATGAAGGCATTCCTACTCTAAAGCCTCTGCAATTCAACTGCCTACGATCGTAAAGTCGTCTGACAAGATACAACAAAAGTCAAACAGGAGCTATAGTTCTATCGTCGATAAGGGTGTGCCGTGCAGCAGCAGTGATTATCACGTGAGCAAGTGCCAGCATACACAACTACTGGTCCTGTAAAGCTTGATCCCATGGTGTGGCAAGAAGTCTTATAAGCCATGGTAAGAAGAGGGTGGATTTGTGCATTAAAGTGTCAAGCCATGCCTAACGTATGTAACACTGATTAGGTGTTCAGAGGATGTGGGATGATGAAGCATTTATTTGACAATCGACATTGGCATTGGATCAACGAGATGATAAGGATGTTGCGCTGGAGATATTTACTATGATACCGGTGTTCGTTCACAAGGCTGAGAATGTGTGATTTGGACCAAGTCGAGGATACGATGGATTGCTATGTTGCAAGCTTGTATGTGATATTGGTGACGAGATCCGACTAATGACTCTGCATACGATGCTGCAAGTTCGCGTCATCGCTCTCAACATGGATTCAACGCCAAATGATACCATATCAGCTATTGTCCAAGAGGATCACTCTCAAGTACACACCTCCTCATCAACATGGCTCATCAATGACGGCGGAACCCTCAACATCATATGGATTACTGACATCCCTGCCTTGTTACTCATCCATCCAGTGAACTCTTGGTAGCCAGCAACCTGGTAGATTAGATGAAATGTACAATTTGTCATTGAATATTATAAAGAAGCAATCATCCAGGAAACGTTTTGTGAATCAAAAGAATGCAGGAACATAGGGTTGTGGGTAGATGGATGGAAAGGGGTAGGATGGGTATGACAACGAGGAAGGTGGGATTATTTTACCAGCGTGATGAGAAAAGTAAGAGCATCACGCGTCACGTGAAACGGTTCAAGGATCTTGATTCAAACATTGTGATGGATTGCTGAGGGAATGGGGGTTCAATATCATATTTGCAAAGCATCCTTTTCGGCGCATGACGGGTTTTAGACTAGCTCACCGCATGAATTTCCTTTGTAGACATGTAGCACAGGGTTACGCAACATGATTCTATCTCGGAAGGCACGTCTCCACCTCCCTAACATCATCATCACGCACGCTTTTATGATATTTCCCACCCTGTCTTCCATCCTTGCCTTGTCGTTTATTAGATTATTGATACGTATTGTACCGCTATATAAAAAAAAAGTCGTCAAAACGCAATAATGCAATGTATGTTAGCGTTCAAAATGATTTCCGTACTGCACGGCAAATCCGATTGGCGTTTCATTAGGTAACACAAGTATGCATGCATGGACTGATGTACAACAGCTGCAAACATCCTTTTTCGATTTCCCACTCTTTTTTCCTTTCAAGAGTTGACATGATGTCTGATACACCTAACGACAATGAGCCTTGCCAAGTAAACAAGCACATGTAGTAGGATCATCGATGTTCAAGCATAAGCTAAAGAATTACATGTCCATAATATTAGATTCATGTTCCTACAGAGGGCTGGAGCGAGAACCGTAAAAAGCTTTTTCAAAAAAGGATCGAGACGCTCTTGAACCATCCAGAGTTTATGTTGGTCTACGTGCCTAAAGATGAGTCAAAAATGCAGCTTGTAAAGCCTGCCGACAATGCATACCATCGAGATCGTATTATCCAAAGAATCAACGAGAGTAAAGCGGATGCTATACCCACGACTTGGTACACATTATCTCATATCTGGGGCAAAGTGCAATACGATGAACACTGCTGGCATGATCTTGGGGACCATATGAATGATGAACATGGAAAGCCATTGAATTTGTGGGACCGCCCTTACCAACATATGCGCCTTGAGAAGCGACAGCCCTTGATCACACTCTTCAAAAACCATCCTGACAGCTACTGGTGGATCGACAACCTTTGCGTACGCAACGTAGAGGCTTCAACACTCATGGGAAGCATTTTCACATGCTGCTCCCAATGCGTCGCTATGGTCGACTGTAAACCTGCCGTCATATCGCAAATCCATGCGATGAAGGATGTGGATATGGATACCTATGAGAATATGCCTTTCATGGCATTCCTTGATCAGTACGAGAAGCTGAATAATCTCCTCATCACTTTGACACAATGCGATTGGTGGAAGCGTGTTTGGACATGGCAAGAGATGGTGCTACCCCAAGAAATCAAGTTTATGGCCGAAACGACTACGCAAGTATCCGAGGATAGCATGCTCCATGTGGATGATCTCTATCGCCTTGAGGCAATGCTAGGAAGAATGCTCTTTGTTTTTATGAAGAATGGTATGTAAAGCAAACATGGAGTTTGTTTTTCAAATCGTGTTTTACTAATGCAGCATCATGCAGGATCACGACCACTACACGCACCAACCACTGCCTTCAAGGAATTGAGATATTCTCGAACGTTTGATAAGCATCGTGTTATGGAGCAGATGGATTCAAGGCTGCTTGTTTCCTTGATTGATGTGTTTGGCCGATCTTCCAGGGAATCCTTGTATGCAATCGACTATATATATGGTGTGCTCGGCGTACTCCCTCTTGATATTCCAAGGACGGATGAGCACATCCACGATCCTAACGTGGTTTGGAATTGTTTCTTATCCAAGCTGGATGAATTCTTGTTAGAGTTCACGCGTTCGCAATTCACAAACAACATTGAACAGAATCAAGTTCGGCTTATCACAATTACTGAGGAAGCACGTAGAACCGATTTGGCGGCTGCTCGAAACTTGGCTGATGTATATCGCAATCTCCTCGCTGTATACGACTGTGTATCATAGGTGTCAACATGATAAGGAGTAAGACTTTTATTCGTAGAATCACAAATTCGACTACAATAGCAATGATGGGTCAAAGGAGATAAAGGTATTAAGCATGTAAATGTTCATTCTCTTTATTCATGGGGGCTTGGAGGAGTGAACTATCGTATCGTGATATGGGCTCTGGATATGTATATACGTACAGGCTTTTCCTTTCACATGTATGTTGGTAAAAACAATGAGCTCTTCCCACTCGACCACATTATCACATACCGCATTCCAGCAGATAATGGCTTGAATTGGTGATCAATCATAAAGTGGCCATGAACGAAGAAAATGTCTTCTTGTTGATGATAGTGCAGTGGGTCGTGTTTTCTATCGCCAGAGCGCTTTGGTTTTTTTTTCCCGCCCTTTAGCGTCTCTATTAAAACAATAATGAGTATGGCTTTGGATTATCCTAAAGAGGATCAATGCATACCGATCAACTCATGTATGGAGCTCGTTTGATCCGTGGGACAGACTCCAAGGACTATAAACCAACATTTGCTTAGTTGAAGTGGAACAAAGAGACACATACGAGCATAACATATACCTTGGATATTGTGGCCGCCGGTGTTGACAAAAGCGACACCATCGTATACAAAGATGTCGTGGGTTGTTGGTGGCGTTTGATCCAAGCTTGTTGCAACATCCTTTGCAAATTGTGCTACCTGCACAGCCGACCACTCGCCATCCATCTTGCAAACGGAAAAATCGAGTTTGTCTTCACCCGCCACTTTTCGGTTGGCACCCACCATTTGCTGCAAAGCAGCCAAGTGCTGCGATACCTCAGTGCCGCCAACTGAGATTGTTACGTAGTTTTTGGGTGATGGTCCAAAAACTACAAGCTACCAAAGAAAAAGTCTGTTTAGAAGCTGATAGTCAAATACATAACCACTTTTTGCCTGTGCCATACGTTACATAACTTTGATCAAATGATCACCCTTCTTTTGAACCGGTCCATCGATCTCCAAGACCTTGCCGTCGACCAGCTCGATCGTGGCGCCTGTAGCGAGGCCTTCAAGCTTCCTCATGATGTCGCTATCAGGACCTAACAAACATGCAAGTCAAAACTCATAAGGCCAGTGCTAGTATTCTTGCTCAAGTAACGTACCAAACACCTCCATAAGATTGCCCATCTCTTTCTTCCACGCGATAATCTTCTTGCAGTGAGCACCGCTCAAAGAAGCCCACTTGTTGGGCGTCATCATTGCCCAATGCCACCTTCTTCTTGATTGTCATCACCCCCTTCAATGCCACTGTTTCTTGCATAATCGTGATATGGCGATATAAGCAATCAAAGAGATATAATGGATGCAGGAAAGAAAATGGGTGGAGCACAATGATGGGCAACAACATCCTTTCTTATATGATCCGTGGGCGTGTGAAAAGCAGTGTATTGCTGTTGGGGAATGCATAAACCGGTAGCTCTCGTTGGGGGATCGTGCATGAGCTGATAAAGTGAGTGGATGAAAATCTGGAAAGTTTACGAGAAGCTGAATAAATGGGTGCATGAAAAAGTTGATGCATTCGTGATGAAATCGGGTTCTTTGCCAGGGTGTCCACTCCCATCATGAAATAGTGACATCAATCTCGTCGAGGAGGCGTGTTGGGTGCTTAATCAAATCCATGTTCCTGATGACCAAAAGGAGAGCTGAACCAAAGCAACGTCCGTATCCATCAAGCATGTACACCAATCCTCGTCTGGCTCATCCATATCAATGAATTCCAACAGGTATAGCTTCCACCATCCACATCCACCATGCAATAGGAATCCTCTCCTCCACCACTCTTCTTGTGATACGAGTGCGTGTTGGTTGCAAACATTGCATCATGTCGACGTTGTATGTCGAATTGCTGATAAATAAAAAGAGCGTGACCATGTACATTTGAAGGCTGACTACATTCTTCTTGATCACCAGTCGCCGAAGGTGAATAAGAACCATCACCCAAACGTCCTTGTTGTCAAATTTCTTGAGAGGCGATTAGCACCACCAAGAAGTAGATGATGATGATGGAAACATGACACGATGCAAATCGATAAGTCCACCTCGCAATGTCGTAATAACGATGCCATTGATTGAATGTGACGAATCTGATGACTGTAAATGCTCAGCAGGCCCTGATAAATCGGTTGCGAACAAGGAAAGCATAGCGGATGCTGTAATAGATATGCTCTGATTCAGCCTTCTCCTATAATCACGTGCACCATCCATCCATCTTCATAACGCCATACAGCTAAAATATAAAACTATCATTAATATCCGTATCACGCCAACTTTGCGTTGATGATTTGTTCCCTTACCTGTACATCACCAAAAGCCTGTCTCATCATTGACGGATATCGAATGAGGACTCTTTCAAGAACAGCGCACCAAAGATCGTTGAATCGCACCTGTAATGTCCGCCCATCCCATAGAAGATAGCATTGCGTGCTGTTTGCTGTTGCTTAGTGTCGCAGCGACTAATGTAAAAGATGATGCTACAACCAACAGTCCTTGTTAATCCTTGGTAACAAAGACACATCCACTCTCGTACTTACAAGGAAGTTCCAGTCTTGGCAATACCATCAGAGACCCATCTAGCCAGTGATCCGCTCTTCTTATCCGCTGAACGTATACACTCTCAATACCATGCCGAATGACGCCATCACCAAAGCAATCGATATATTGGAATGACCACACGTGACACGAAGCTACCAGAACGCTCGACCACAAACTATGATATCGTTGACATCGCATTAACATCAGTATGCATGCACATCAGTGAAAGAACGTCCCACTCACCATAACCAATAAAGATGGATAATGCTTTGCTGCTGCTAGTACCGGGTCCACTGGTGTCGTAGCGTTTTACGTTGATAGATGTTCTCCAAATCAATGCAATTGACTTGTATACATGGCACCTTGTTGGACCGCATATTAATACACTTTGTCTTGTAGATTCAACAATGATATACGTACCATGCTTCGAGATCCATATTTTGTTACTGCTCGTAGGTGTCATCCTCCAACATGTTCAACCTAGAACAAACGCAATGCATCATAGTAATTGAACCATCGCATCCGCTTTCCTTTTCACCATAGCCAAGAGTAAGAATGTAAGGATAAAAAGTGGGGAAGAATACATACGTTGTCAATTGGAACTGTATATGCAAGACAATAGAGAGCTGCACGTGAACGACACCAAGCATGAGCGATAAAACGAGTCTAGTGCTTGAATGCGAGTACTGTACTGTAATGAAGCTCGCGTTAGGGAAAGATCGCCAGTACCTTTGTTGTAAAGCATCGCTGTCGTTGGTTTTGACACGTCAATGGACTACCGATTCGTTTGGAATTCTCACGCAACGATCTTGTGGATTGAAGCAATGGTAGGAGTGAATGCTTTGTATTAAGCAAATAGAGTACAAGCCTTATCTTGCAAACGCGCGAGTGGAGGACAAGAGCCATTTTTTGTTCCTCTGGTCGCCTTCAAATGTGATGCACACACAACCCCGCTTGCTACAGTTACTACTGTGAATGCGCCTTCAGTACCCTGCTTATAGACGTAGACACCACCGTAGCTCACTATTCCAATACCAACATGTCACGTGTTTAAGTAGCACATTCTCATTCTGGTGGAAAGATATGGTTGGCCTACTATGTCTGTACACAGCTTTTCACGTGAGACCTGATAATTGATTTGATTTAAGAAGGGAGCATTCAAATGCTGTAGATGGATCAAGTCTACCCTAGGCAATGACTAGGTATTAAATTAAAGAGCTCCTTTCATTACGAGATGAATTTACTTTTTCGTGTAAGTGTGGCATTCAGATGCATCATCATGTCGTGTTACGCTATAGGATTCCCATCCGGAACGTGTTTCCGTATTCCGATGACTGATTTGCAAGATTCCTTTCCTCTATCTCGTAAGCTTGAGCTGATACCATCTCATTCTTTATCTCGAACTTTATTCCACTTGGCACATTTATTCGTTGTCATGCACTCTTTTCCAATAAAAGAAAATGACATGCGTGCTGGGTATTCATAAAGATTACCATACATCAAGGCATGTCCGGTTGGCGTTTTGCATACGTAACACAAGCACAGGTACTTGTGGTACCACAGCATTAGCTGCAAAATACAGTTTTCGTTTCTCAATTCCCACCTCTTTTCTCTTTGTAGCTGCTTATTATCATGCTCTCTTCTGATACCTATGACTCCAACCAAGTATGCCAAAACGAAACATCCCCAATCCCATATTAACGAATAGTGCATGCATGCATAGATACATGTTAAGGCGAAAGGCTGGGATGATAATCGTAAACGGTTGTTTGAAAAACGAGTCGCTGCACTTTTAAACCATAAGGATTTTGTGGTGCTCCATGTACCCGATGATGATGGGTCAAAGCTGAAGCTTGTAAAGCCTGCCAAGAACGCATACCATCAAGAACGCATGATACAAAAAATCAACGCGTGTGAAAACAATCCTACTACTTGGTATGCGTTATCCCATTACTGGGGCCCTGCCAAAGCCAAGGGAGAGCTTTGGACCGATATCAGTAACCACCTCGATGACGAACATGGGGAGCCAATCAATCCTGAAGGGAATAATCCTATTTGGATGCGATCAGAAAAACGTGGCACGCTACTCACCTTACTACGAGCTTACCCTGACAGCTACTGGTGGATCGATGTCTTGTGTGCACGCACCGATACACCGTTGGACATTATGGGTGACATTTATGCTTGCTGTACTCAATCGATTTCCATGATCGATTGTCCTCCTGGTATCATATCCGAAATCCATACGATGAAGAATTTGGATCCTCATTTTCCACGTGCATCCGACAAAGAAGAAATAGGATTCGATGAGTATTTCTCCCAGTATGAAGAGTTGAATGAGCTCTTTCTTTCGTTGACGCAATGTGAATGGTGGAAGCGTGTTTGGACTTGGCAAGAAATGGTGCTTCCTCAAGACATCCTATTTTTGTCTGAAACAACCACCAACGTCTCTGATGAAAACATGCTTTGTATGGATGACCTTGATCATTATGAAGCGATGCTGGGAAGGATGATTCTTTGCTGTATGCGACATGGTACGTCATGTGATCTTTATATCACGCAAGATGATTCACACATTATCCACAGGCACACGGACACTGCATGCCCCAACCACCGCCTTCAAGGAACTGAAAACTTCCCGAAAATTCAACACCTACCGCGTTTCGGATAAAAAGGAGCTGGCATCACTTATCACGTTATTCGATACATTTGGAGGGTCCACCAGAGTTTGTATGGATCCCTCTGATTATGTTTATGGCGTCCTCGGTGTGCTTCAATTTGAGATCCCAAGGATGGCGAATCCCAAGGAAGTTTGGCATGACTTTTTGTCAGAGCTTGATAACTTTGTCGAGGCTTACGTGTGTAACCAATCCTCAAGTCAAATGGATGTACCACCACCTTCATTGTTCACAATCAATGATCGTGCTCGTCATTTGGATTTGACAACTGTTAAAAACATGAGCGACGTCTACCGTGATTTGCTTATCGAGTATAATTGTACCATATAAGAGACGTGAATAATCATACATTATTTTACTATCAAGTGCGTTGGTATTGGGCGTTAGGACATCTATTCATCATGGGATCTGGTTGAGATTGGATGATGCATGATGGGAATGGTTGCACGTAAAATTCAGCTCTCGTCGTCGCGTTAATGCAGTGCTGTTTCTTCCACACCTTATTCGCTCGACATCGTCCACCACAGCGATCTCTCACTGCCAACATGACTTTACAACTACGCAAGTGGTTCATTCTCCTGATCCTCGACACCTGCTGACAATGACAAGCCAATTCCACGGGGAGTCTTATTGTCGACATTGAGGAGCCTCAAGCTGATTGTCACTCGATATGCACGCACACGTTACTAAGATGGTTGCACGTTGTTACAAGGACTACCGTTGCTCAAGGTAAGAGATGGTAGTAGAATGAAAAAGAAAAGATGGCTAACATGCTTATTGTTGCATAGGCACTTTACGAGACGTATGAATAACCAGAACTGCTATTGGCCTGGGGTCAATCATTGACACGAATGCTTCACGCAAGAAAAGCAATGGGATCACGTTGTGTTGATGCTGTATCATCATGTGATGGGAACGAGAGCTGGATTTATCAATTCAAGAGGATGACTAACGAGGACCATGGATCATGGCAAGGATTGACAACACACATGGATGGATGACAAGGCACAAAACGTAGCTGTGAAGATGAAAAGCCCAATAGCGCAAGAACGAGGACATAGCTCATAGGACGCTGGGAAGCGAAGCACAATAGCAAATGAGGAAATAAAAGAGATCTTCTTTTCAACCATCATCCTATGCCCCTTTGGATTCTTTGTTTTGACATCCCAACACCCAGATTTCCTTATTTGTTAGCGTATGCACTGATCACATGTACCAAGACATCTTATTCCTTCCACCTGTCGTGCAGCTTATAAAGTATGAGAAATGCATCAAAATCTCTGTGCACGAACGCATGCGTCTTTTAGCATTATGCATGTATATAAATACACAAGGAATGAGAATATCCAATACTGTTCCCACCCCTCCCACTCTTACATTTTGACCTCTTTAATATGGTACATGCCGACTCTAGTACCTGTGATCCCTCCCAAGTACGTATGTCAAGCACATGCCACACCATGATGTAACCGTCTGCTAATGACTGGTGTATTAAGATTCACATAAATCATAAAGGTTGGGCAGAAGAACGAAAGCGACGATTCAAAAAGAGACTCTGTAAGCTCTTGGGCCACTCTGAGTTTCTGCTGCTTTATGTATCTCCTGCCGCTAAGACAAAAATGAAGCTTGTAAAGCCTGCCAGCGACTCATACCACCGAAATCGTATCATGCAAAGGATCAACAAAGGGGAACTCACTCCGTCGACATGGTATGCATTATCCCATCTTTGGAACATCTCCAAGACCAATCAACACATGTGGGATGATATTTTCAATTACGTGGAGGATGAAAATGGCCATCCAATGGAACCCGTTCCGATGCGATTGGAAAAGCGAAACACGCTACTCAAGCTACTTGAAGACAAACCTGATAGTTACTGGTGGATCGATGTCTTGTGTGCACGTTCGAATGATTTCCCTTTTGACATTCTCGGCAATGTTTATGCTTGCTGTACACGATGCATTGCCATGATTGACTGTGACCCGGATATCATACCGCAAATGTATTCCATGTGGGATATGGACCCTGATTTCTCAAGTGCCGATAGGTCATTGAATGATTTTCTGGATCAATACGAGCAGCTGAATCATCACATTCTTTTGTTGACGCAATGCATATGGTGGACGCGTGTGTGGATGTGGCAGGAAACGGTGCTACCTCAAGATGTCTTGCTGATGGCTGAAACAGCCAACCAAGTCTCCAATGATCATATGCTGCATGTGGATGATCTCTATCACTTTGAGGCTAAGCTAGGAAGGATGCTTCTTTTCTTTATGGAAAACGGTATGTACTTAAAAAAGACGCAAGCGACAATCTATACTAATGATGATACGTTTATCATAGGGATACGACCCTTACATGCACCAGCACCTTCATTCAAGGAATTGAGAGCAAGCCGAAGGTTCAACATGGATTTGAATTGGATGGATCTTGGATCACTTGTCACGTTATTACAAGTATTTGGACAATCTTGCCGGGAATGTAAGTATGCGGCTCATTATGTGTATGGCGTTCTTGGTGTGTTCCAATTTGATATCCCATCAACAATGACCGATCCCAACCAAGTTTGGCAGTGCTTCTTGCACAAGTTTGAACATTTCATATCCGATCTCATGCGAGCGTCACTCTCGACTACCAAAGAAACGGGGTCAATACCACTTATCACCATCAGTGATCGTGCACGTCAATTTGATTTGTCCACTGCTCAAAATATGGCTGATGTTTACCGCGACCTGTTGGTCGTGTTCGATAGTGTGTATTTACATGAAAGCAATCTTAAAGAATAACTCTTATGGTCGTCAAGGACATTTATAATAAATCAAATGCGTACGTGAACCATCAACTGTTGGCGTGTGTGTGCACATGCAAGGGCATGGATGATGATGACACCCCGCTAGACGTAAAATGCAGCAATGCAAGCCAGGTGAATTTCCTACTCTTTCTTTCATGGCAACAACAACAACAACAACCCTCGCTCAATACATGAACAGCTCCATCCTTACGATGCTATTTGACGTCGTCTAGACAACTACGCCATGGCTACATTACTGCTTCCCATCTCAACCCTTCACCAATGACGACAACAATAACCAATCTTCACCAAGTGGTTTTCTCGCGACATTCGTCACCATATGTTGCCAGCTCAAACAGCATACTTTATCACTTTTCGTCGATGATCCATCATGGTCCCAGGAAGCTCCCTTATACATAACACCTTCACTGTCGCCGGCTGATCACACATACGCTATTCTAAGACGCTTTATTACCCATCAATGCATCAATGTACGTGGACGAGGATATAGTGCTCTACTTTCCGGGTTAAGAATGATGGCTGATATGCTTGTCATCAAGGAGATAATGCCACGTTTATCGGATCACGTGGACGATACGTACGCGCCATCTACAAAATGTGCCTCATATCGATTGGAGCCAGTGGTCCACGTTATCAATCAACCACGACTATTTTTCTTGCATGTTTACGCACATAAAAGCAAGGCTGGTTGCCACCAACGATGGAATCACAACATGCACCATCACCAGTGCTATGGAATGGTAAGTACCAGAGATAGTAACATTTGTGCTCCAATACTCATACCATCATCTCTCACAGTTGATTTGCTGCTTGTTCCCCATCCTCATCTATGCGCGTAAGTAGTGAACCATTTCCAAAGGATGCTAGGATGGTAGACAGTGACACATGTATACCTTGTTCCTCGGCAAGCTGAGAGGAAATGTTGACAACTTTTTTTCTGGATGGCATGAGCTCTGGGTCTAGTGGCGTATCACCGGGGTATATAGGATGTCTTGGGTGACGGCAGAGAAGCAATGATCGAAGGAAAGGCAACAAGAAGGGAATTGGATGACCTTTATTCACGAGACGCTCTGGCTGAAATGCTTTTGTGTATGTAGTCTATTCTTGAACGCTTTTTAAAGGAGGCTAATGGATACAGGACACACGGCGGCAGCAGGATCAAGGGATCTTCATTTTCGCGTGCTGAATAGCCCTGAAGAATGTCAACATCGCAGCTTCGATCAAGTTTCAGGCTGATGTCATTATCTTGCTAGGATGTTGTGACCCGTCCAAGTTTGGTCATACAAGTTACCGATCTACCATATCTAGACTCTTTGATAAAGAAGACTTAACCCTATGTAGATTGGAAGCTAAATAAACTTTGGAATCTAATGCGGCATAAAAGGAGAACCATGTTGTGCTAGTGGGAAATGCTGGGGATACGTCGCATCGATGTTACAAGCATGCTATATGAGCAAGCACTATATAATCATTTTGTCTACTTTGTTGTACGTACCTCCCTAGGATCCTTGTTTGTGTGTTAACTCCAAGCACCTTTCGCTCATAACCATACGCAAGGTGACAAAATCTAGTTTAGTAAACGTAGGGCGATGGTGCATGGCGAAGAGGTACTATGTTATCAACCCGTGGCATGCAGCAGCATTTTAAGTTCTATCAATAAACGGATCCGCCAGTCTTCTCAACTGCCGAGCAAGTAATAGGCTTTGGTAATGACTCGTAACTACATAGTAAAAGACTTTATTTGATGATCTTTCAATGCTAGTAGATGTTTATTTATTGCATCATAGGACCTTTGCTGGTTTACATCCTGGGGATTTCTATTGGTGCCTTGACCACTGAGCCATCGGGAATCTCCTTGAAACATCTGACACCTTGTATAGTCATGGAATGTCCCTTAGTGAACATCTTTGCTCCAAATGATGCCGTGCTATCACTTACCGTGACCAAAATATGAGATTGGCCACCCAACAGAGCATCCGTTGGTAATGCATTTCTTCCCATCCTGTCCAAACTTGTCGCAGTCAATTCCAACAGGCGTATGACACGAGGCATATACACCTAGGAACTCTTTGAGTCATCACAATTTTGGATCAATCGCCTTTTACAACTTACCGGTGGATCCATAGGGGTCTGAAGGAGGACCTCTGTGCTCGAAGGTACAAGGTTCGTTGTTGCATTTGTCCACCGTAAATTTTGGTATCTTCCCTTCACATGTAGCAGGTGTAGTAGCAGCGAACGCTGACCCAACTATGGCTAGCACTCCAAAAACACTGATCAGCTTCATAGGAATTGTTGGATGGCTGTGAAAGGAAACGAATGGATGGTTGCTGATCATCATCCTTGTTCTTTATATATTAGATCCAACTCGAAAAAGGAGAGCTATGCAGCCTTAGCGCCATTAGCATGAACAAGAGCATTGCTGCTACTACCCGATGTATATACATAGAAGCAAAGTATAAACCATTTTGTCTAGCGTCTACATACCTAATCCCAGTGCATCATGAACGTACATATATTTATAGACCTCCCACTTGATCACATCATACACCATCCTATGCTACAGCACATAATCAGATTACTAGTAAGAAAATGCTACATGGCAGAATCCAGGAGTACTCCCCTGCATTGCCAGAAACTTTCATTAAGGTCTTCGGTAACGAGATCATTCAGGGGCCTATTTTATTTCTATAAAGGATTCTACTATTCTACTACACTTGAAAATGGTCTTACAGGAAAGCCAAGCGCGTCTCAAAAGCACTACTAGTTCCATCTTTGGGTCAGCTCCGCGACTTGAGAAACACCTTTCTTCTTGTGCCTCTCCACCGCACTTGGCAATGACAGCTCCCCATTCAAAGCCTAATGTTACAACTACCCCTGTCCCAGCGACGTTAAATGGTGTCTCATTCAGTTCAACGCGTATGGTTTCGTCGACAAGTCGATCGCCATTTGGGTCTTGGATTCCATTGACAACGGCACTACTTTCACACCAAATCCTTTGTCTTGCTCACGTGAGTCTGGTGCTATTTTGAAAGGTGAATACAATGATACATGGGTACAATGAAGTACTGAAGGACTATTAGCAGCAAAACTAAAGGGATACTCTCTGCTATTACTGCTTTTTGTTGCAAATTGCCTTGGGTGCTCAAAGCGACATTTACTGCCATCATCCATAACGCGTCGTCAAGGCTACTGGTGTTCGACCCGCATAGATGCACCTGAAAGAGGAAAAGGATAAAGCAAAGGACATGAGCAGTAAGTGGGATGTTGGATGTGGTATGTCATTTTTCAATATCAATGTTCTTTGACCAAACTGTATTTGCTTTAGCCTCTATTTCATGATATCGAATTGGGAACAACTCAACAACAGGCTGAGGCTTACAGCACCGATGCAGGATCTTTTTGGGCGATGCTCTTTTTCCAGTGTAATATTACAGCTTTCTCTTACGATCACGAGGTATGTGCTACCATTATAGGATTGGTAACAGTGACTCTGACTCTGGCACAGTCTCAAGTATCATTGCATCAAGCCATATAATGCTCTTCTATGGAGGTTTGCGGTTCCTGAAACGTTTTTGTTCCAAAGGAAAAGAGATGGCCATTGCAAGGACAAAGTTACTGAATGGAGGAAGGAGATTTGCGTATTGGGGATACCAGTATCCATGATGGATGTCAACATTTCAACTTTGAACAAGTAGCCATTATTTCGTTGATGAGCATTTGAAGGATGTTGTTGTGGCCTACCCAAATTTGGCTATGCAAGTTGCGGATCTATTATATCATACCTAGTTGACTCTTTGATAAAGAAGATTTAATCCTACTTTGGAGGGTAGCTTGAATAAACTTTGGAATCTAAAGCGGCATATCATAAAAAGACCATACAGTTCTATTAGCAGGGGGGTGGTGCAACGATGCTATTACTTCCATACTACATTATGCACAAGAAGTATCTATCTTTCTTTACGTCTCAAGAACATTTCCAAATTACAGGACACCTATAGTATGCATCTTTCGCTCAAAGACATGCACAATGTGGTTCATGGAATATAGTTAGCTTAGTATGAGGAGTAGCGAGATGCAGCATGGTGGAGGTCTTTGTTTTCAGCTGGCTGCATGCAGCGTCGCTAATTAAAGGTTTCGGGTTAACGCATCTTTAACGAAACCATCTTCCATATCGAGGGTTGATTACGTTCAAGAAACCTCACATAAAAGAGACGATGTCGTTGTTGGCAATTTGACCTGCCATTTTGGGGGAGTGCATTTCCGCAAAGAGCATCATGAACCACGTGATGTCAATAAGCGGGTGTCTCAGCCCTGAGCTGTCAAGCAAGTAACCTGCCTGGGCGGTCAGCTTTAATGTATATGCTCATAGTGATTGACACCTTTTATGTATTTGTTTGTTTTCCGATGCTGGTCATATGTACTAAACGTATCTTCATTATACTGTATCATACGTCTCTGGCTGTTTTATACAGTCATTTTTGCTGATGGCTGGAGCTTTAATTCTTTGGGGACGGTGTTGACACACTGCATACCTGGCAAAATTATGGAACGGCCTTCAGTAAACTTCTTACATGTGCTACGTGATACTCACCCCATCCACTCAACTCTGAAGCGGTATTCAGAAGTGAGCATCCATTGACAAGACAATTCTTCACACTAACGCTGGTGCAATCAACTCCATCAGGCTTGTGGCAAGAAACAAGTGCACCTACGTTCTTTTTGAGTAATCAAACTCTTGGATGGAATACCTTTTACAACTTACTTGCGGCTGATTTCTCACCAGAATAGCTTCTCTTCTCAAAGGTGCAAGGTTGGTTGTTGCATTTGTCCACTGTAAATTTGGGCAACTTTCCTTCACATGTGCCAGGCGCAGTAGTGGCAGCAAGCGTCGACGCTACCATGGTCAGTACTTCAAAAACACTGATCAGCTTCATAAGAATTGTAAGATGGCGGTGGAAGGGAACTAATGGATGGCTCTTGTTGATCATCCTTATCCTTTAAATATTAGAAGTTGCATGAAAAGGAGAGCAAACAACATATGCAGGATGAAGAACATTGGCGCTACGCATATCGTCTACTGTTACTGCTGCATAGGTGTCAATATTAAACAAGTATAATCCATCTTGTTTAGAAGCTTGCCAAATCCTAGCAGTACATTAGGCGTGAATAATATACGTAGTAGATCCCTCGCTCTACTACAACATACACTGTATACAGCCTGCTATGTACGACTTAGGGTGATGCTGCATACCATTGCGTTATTTACTGCATGCGTCATGTTGGAATAAAGTTTCCGAATGGAAGGACACATTCATAACGATATGTATTATGTACCTGCAGGAGCTGCTCAGTTCCAGGGGACTATTTTGCATGTCATTTATATTGATTCACGCCTTTATCTATCCTTGAACCATGTATCTAAAGGCTAAATTCCACCGTTATATGTGTCCATGCATCACTGCTTTATATTGTGTGCGCGTCTCATGAAGCACTGGGAGAGTTTTCGATAAGGGTCAGCTCCGCGACTTGGAATAGCGCCGCTCTTCTTATGCCGCTCCACCATTACTTGGCAACGACAGCTCCCCATTCATAGCCTAATGTTACAGCAGATCTTGTCCCAGCAACGTTGAATGGTGTCTCATTGAGTTCAAGGCGTATGGTGTTCGCCGACCTGTCGATCCCCGATTGGTCTTCGATTCCATTCACAACGACCCTGTTTCCAACCAAATTTTTTGTCTTGCTCACGCGAGTGTGGTGCTTCTTTGGAAGGTGAATACAATGATACATGGATACAATGAAGTACTCAACCATCATTTGCAGTAGGAACAACAACAACAAAGCAAGCACGATGCTCTTTGTTCCTTTGGATTCTTGTTGGAGATAGCCGTTGTCGTCGTCTTGGTGCTCAAAGCAACATTTACTGCCATCATCCACCACGCGTCGTCATGGCAACTGTGGGATTCACCCTGTTCGATCAGCTTGGATGTATCATGGAAGATGCAAAGGATACAGCAATGCGTACAAGAAGCACGTGGTATGTTGGATGGGGATATGTCATTTTTCAGCATCACAGTTCTCTGATGTATTTACTTTAGCCTCTATTTGACCATCGACATCATCTCGAAGGCATTATTGGGTATATCAACCAGCTGGTTGTTGGAGCTGTCATGGAGGAATCAGGATCCTACATCTGTGGGAGGTGTTCTTTAACCAATGTAAGATAACAGCCATACCTTGCTATTGCCCAACACTTTGCTCACGTGCTACCATTATAGGATTGGCAACATTATTTCTGAAATTGGCGCAGTCTCGAGTATCGTCGAATGAGCGATTGTTGAAACATTACCAAGGTGAAAGAGGTTGCCATGGAGACAGAAATGACCATTGCAAGGTCAACAAACAAGCTTCTGCTCCTTGTCTTGGTGGATGGTGTACGCCTTACCCAATGTCACTGGATGGCGAAGGTTTTGCGTGCTGGAGATACCAGTATCCATGATGGATGACAAGATTCTATCTTGTTCAAGCAGCAGATGGAAGCCATTATTTCGGCGATGAGCTTTTGAAGGAGGATGTTATGACCTGCCGAGATTTGGCTATGTATCCAATGCCGATCTATGTATTATAACTAGGTTTTTTGATAACCCCCACCAGTAATCCTACATAGTATAGAAGACAAATAAACTTTGGAATCTAAAGTGCAACATAAAAAAGATACTACGTACTACAAGCGGGATTGGTACAGCGATGTTGTTACTGCCAGCCTAGTATTGTATGATTAACAAGTTTGCTTACATATCTTTCTTGATCTTTTAAGAATATTTCTACATGTAAACCTCAATCCCAGGACACAAATGCATCTCTCACTCAGAAACATAAGCAATTTGTTTTATAAAACATAGCCAAGGTGACCATTTAGGGAGAAGATGTTTGTTTTCAGCAGCACATGATCGGAGCTTTCGAGTTAATGCGTCCCCTCATGTTATGTTCCACCGGGCGCTGATCATGTTCAAGGATGGGATGCCACCAAATGGTGGCATCCACCTACGCAGGATGCATTTCATGCAGCTAACGGTGGTTATCAGCTTTGGTACGTGTACGATGATGACCTTTGTGACCAATCACGTATGTAGTAAAAGATTTTATGTATTTAGTGATCCTCCAATGTTTCAATCACATGTAGAAATATTGCTGTTTTGTACGAGCTTCTATTCTGGCATCTCTGGGACTTTGTTGACACATTTCTTGAAAGCTTTTATGTAATAATGGAAGAATATCCTTTAGTAATCATCTTCATATACGTATTGCCGTGGTACTACTTACCATTCTTCCACATCAGAAAAGAGCATTGATTGGAAGCGCATTCGTCAAGGTCCGTAAACTTGCTGCAGTCAACGCCATCAGGAGGTGCGACACAAGAGGTATACACAGCTAAAACATACGAACACTTTGAGTGTTCGTGCTCTTAGATGATGTGCCCTTTGTATATAACTTACAGGTTTCTCCATCCACACTCGTAGAAGGACCTCTCTCCTCATAGGCACAAGGTTGGTTGCTGCACTGGTCCACTATCTGGAACCCCGTCTCTCCACATTGGTTTAGTTGCTGAGGTTCAGTGGACGCCGACGCAAGCATGGCTAACACTCCAAAAACAATAAAAAACTTCATGGGAATAGTTAGATGGTGGTGGAAGGAAACTAGTGGATGGTTTGTTGGATATCGCCGTGTGCTTTAAATATTAGAAGCAGCATGAAAAGGAGAGGTATGCGGCGCTATGCAAGAGGGATAACAACTAACAACATTGATGCTACATTCATAGCGCGATAATGTCACATGTATCAGAGGCTGACCATTTTCAGGAGGGGGGGGCTTGTTTGCATGCAATCATTTACGCCATTACATACTCTATCCTTGAACAAGCACCTATACGCTGGAGCCCACCTTTACATGTGGTCATGAATCACTGTTTTGTACCTTGTACGCGTCTTAAAAGCACTGTAATGATCCTTTCACTGCTAATCACAGTAGGATATGGTGGTTTTTGTTCACTGAATCATATCTTGTGAACAGTGGCTATATGATTGTAGTTGAAAGAGCAGCTCTTTGTCTTGATTCAATCATTAAGCCTTTCGGGAATCGTTGTGCTCGTGTGCTATGTATGTATCATGAAAAATGCGCTTCGAAAGGGAGAATGATGACTTTTCAAAAAGAGGTAAGCATGCTGGATGCTGTCATAGCATAGGGGGATGTTACATGCTAAATGATACTTGCATCCCAATGTTAAGAGAATGATAGGAGTCAACACGACCCAAGGATTCGGGTCATGGATGACTGTTTGGCAACAAATTTATAGTTGGGCGGGGTCCAAGCGACGACGCGCAGCATTTCTTTTCTTTACACCATGCATACTCGACTCGTCTTACACCGATTGTTGGCACCCCAACCACGCATTCTACTTTGCCAATCACGTTCACGTATCATTCGACCTGCCTTGGTCACTGGATCATGTCGTCCCTTCTCACAATGCTTGACACGATGGGAAAGCGAAAAGCCCATTCGCCCTTCTACGACCACTACGACTTCTGCAACACAAGACAACAACAGCAGTGCTTCCACTTTACAAGAAGACGAAGAAGAAGGTATCGAGCAATTGGATCCAAAGGAATATCCTGAGCTTTATTCACAAGAAGGAGAAGAGGAAATGGTGGATACCGAATGGTTTGTGGATCATAGCGAAGAAGATTTTGTACCCTTGTGGCAACAACGTGCGATGGGAGATCATTTACGAGAACGACAATCGCTTGAACAAATATCCAAGAAGTTGATCGAGACGGGCGACATGTCACCTGATTTACTCAAGCAATTGTTGGAAGAGAACAAGATGGAAAATGTGCGAGTGATGGATGTACGTGGTCGTTGCGATTTTACCGATTATATGATTGTGGCCGAGAGTTCCATGGGCGATCGATTCCTTACGAATGCTGCTGAACTTTTGAGAACAACGGTAGGTGGTGACATAGTGAGTGACAAGGAAGGAATGTGTGTCTCATAGCAACGCATCTAGGTCAATCAAGCCATTCGAAAACACCATGATCAAGGCAAAAAGAAGGACTTACCCACGATTCGTATCGAAGGACGTGATGATCAATCTGGATGGGTGTTGGTGGATTTGGGTCAATGCGTCGTGCATCTCTTTACACCTGAAGTACGTCAGCATTATGATTTGGATGGGTTATGGAATGAAGAAGCAGAAGCAAGCAGCAATCCCGAACAACAATAGGCTTTTGTAAATAGACATATGTATACATGCAAAATGAAACTATGTATTAAAATGATATACGTATATACAATTATTGGGGTGGTGTAATGTATTGCCAGATCTTTTTTGCTATGTAATAGGGGGTGTATCCTTTGCTGACATCAAAGACCTGCACTTTTTGGTTGTCGGGTGACGCTACATGAATGACATGGTTACCATCCCATCCATCGATCCTCCTTCCTCGTATCCCCTCTCTACTTACTCAATTGAAGCTTTTTGAATGATCCATCCTCCTCTGGTAATGTCTTCACGCCCAGTCCTCGATAAATCACCATCAACAAGCTGTATACATACACATTGTCAGCTTTCCCTCTTGATCCATGATAGCCTATCCACTCTTACCTGTAAAAGTCTTTGCTCATGTTATCCAACTCCTTTGCTTCCAAAGCATGTAGTTCTTGCTTGAGCTGATCCACTTCCACCTCCATTGCTTGTCTTCGTTCAATAACAGCACGCGTCTCCTCCTCCAATTTTTCGCGTTCGCGATCCAATGCCTCCAAATCATGCGTCTTTGAAACTTCCTCCAGTTGTTGTTTCAACATATCCAACTCCTGCTGTAATTCTATATGGCTGCATCAGTGGTGTGTGTGTGCCTTGTACATAAAAGCTACTAGCTCACCTTGTTCTATGCGTTGTTCCTCTTCACGTTGTGTCTCAATCTTGGTTTGTAATTGCTGGTAGCTGTCGTTGATCTTGTCGACGGTGTCTTTTATCTGCAGAGATTCAAGTGCCTTTTGAGCTTGTTGGATAGCAGGCATGGGATCGGTCGAGTCCGTAATGCTTGACATGGGGGGCGGCGGGGTGTTGGGTATATGTAAAGTAAGAAGGAGGGAGGAGTAAAAAAGAAAGCGAGCCCACTATTAATTCAGCAAGCACCCAGCTGGCAACCATGAGTGATACCCAAGGAGGAGCTTTTACACCCTTTTTCAATCCTCTCAATAACTCAACAGCCTTAGCTAAATTATGTTTGCTTATGGCATAGGAATGAATAAAAAGGAATTGTATTCCCACTTGTGAATGGTCCCTTTCTCTTATCCAAATGCACTTTAGATTCATCCACAGGATGGTTCTAGATATGACGTAAGAGACTACTTTATTCTTGAAGCGGTATACATGGATCGTTATGGTGGGTGTATGATGGTTGCTTTGACGTAAGGAATGATGTTCTTTTTTAACTCCATAACAACGCTTTGTATGTGTAAAAGAAAAATTCACATGCAAGGGATGCACATGACATGTTTGGAAAGTATCAAGAATCATGCGCGAAGAAGAGTACTAGAAAGGGCGCTGGGAATGAAAAGGGTCAAATGTCGGTTTCTCGTACACACACACCAACCACACCCTTTTCCTTTTCTCTCGTCTACCTACCCTACCTACGCACACACAGACACACCCATGTCGACTAGCAACGGCAAAATTAAGCTCGGCCAATACAACATCATCAAGACCATCGGCACCGGATCTTTTGGCAAAGTCAAACGTAACCCTTGGGGGGATCAGAGAAAGTGGGCGTGGGCGTGTGAATGGGCTCTTGGGCTGACATTTTTATGCAACAGTGGCGGTCCATGCCATTACCGGGCAAAAGGTAGCACTCAAGTTCATCAACAAGAAAAAGATCGCCAGCATGGACTTGGGAGGACGAGTGAAACGAGAGATCCAATATCTTAAACTGTTACGACATCCTCATATCATCAAGTTGTAAGCAACTCTGTTTATCCGGTATGGTTCCTCTATTCACACGTGATTCTATATTCCAGATACGAAGTCATTGTCACGCCAACTGACATCATTATGGTCATTGAATATGCTGGTGGTGAACTCTTTAACTACATTGTGGAAAAAGGCCGCGTACGTGTTATCATCATCCACCTTATCATTGCTTTTACATTGACACCCTCCCTTTGATTTAGATGTCAGAAGATGATGCTCGAAGGTTCTTTCAACAAGTCATTTGTGCAGTGGAATATTGTCATCGACACAAGATCGTACACAGGTAAGGGGAGGAGTGCGTGTCCATGGCAAATGAGAAAGGGTATATGTGTTAATCATCTATCCGCCGGCATGCAGAGATCTCAAGCCCGAAAAGTAAGTACATTTATAAAACAAGCAACTTTCTTCCAGAGAATGTTCTTATGTACGCTATTTTTAGCCTACTCTTGGATGCCAACAACAATGTAAAGATTGCCGACTTTGGTTTATCCAACATCATGACCGATGGCGATTTTCTAAAAACAAGCTGTGGAAGTCCCAATTATGCAGCGGTACGTTGTGCGTGTGTGTGTGTGTCTATCCCATCATGGTATGGTATTCATTGTCCTCTTTATTTGTGTAGCCCGAAGTGATTTCTGGCAGGTAAAAATCTATTTACAGGGGGGCATGGTGCATGATTGCTAATGATTCACCTAGGCTTTATGCTGGACCTGAAGTGGATGTTTGGAGCTGTGGTGTTATTCTTTACGTGATGCTGTGTGGACGATTGCCCTTTGATGACGAATACATCCCCACCTTATTCAAGAAGATCAATGGTAAGAAAGAGCCTACGATGGTGATAAAGCGAGGGATCCACTGACTCTTTGTTATACTAGGGGGTATCTATACTATGCCATCCTATCTCAGTCCTGAAACCAAGTATCTGTTAACGTCCATGCTGGTTGTGGATCCTATGAAACGCATCACCATTCAAGAAATCAGGTATGTAATGGGAAGGAGATCAAGGAGAAAAGGAAAATATTCATTGTGTGCGTGTGTTTGTATCTATAGACAAAACCCATGGTTCAACAAGAATCTTCCAGAATACTTGATGCCCCTTCCAGATACAGAAGATGAACTTTGTCGTCCTGTGGATGATGCCATTGCACATGAACTTTCAAAGGTAAGCAAAGATAAGCATTCGTGGGGTTCAGTGGGCTGACATGTTTGTTGTCAAGAAAATGGGCTATCCAGAGGACAAGGTACAAAAAGCGTTACATGCACCAGAAAACAACCACATCAAGGTGGCCTATCAATTGGTAATCGACCACAAAAGGATGCTGAAAGAATGTAAGTAGAACCGGATTTTATTGGACGTACATTTGCTTACGGCTATGTACAGCGGACAGCAACATCCAAAGTTTCTTTGCATCATCACCGCCTCCATGGAACACAAGCTTCAGTGTAAGTATATTGAGAATCGGGAATCGGGATCGATATTGATCTATTGAGGAACAATAGGATCATCAAAGTGAACCACGTGATAACGACTCCATGCATGATTTGTCATCCTCCATCACCGTCCTCAGCTCAAGTCTTCCTAAAAGCGATGGCAGCTTCCCACCACCCTCAACACCCACATGTAAGTTTTATTAGCAATCTTTGGAGAGGATCGAACTAAGTATGATACAAAATAGCACGCGCACGTTCTTCTTCACGAGCATCTGCTACCATGGGAGGGGGACAACCGATTGCGCCTATTGTGGGAACGCCACCTCCTGGTGCCATGGCCCCTGTATCCTCAGCACCCCGTGATACTCCATCACGCCCTTCACAACATCGTCTTTCAGCAACCGCACAACCTCATGGCATGACATCACCGCGACGATCAGGGAAACCACGATCCAAGTGGCATTTTGGTATACGTAGTAAATGTCCTGTATGGGAAGTCATGTTGGAAATTTATCGATCATTACAAAATGTGGGCATGGTAATGTATTGATTACGGCTTTATTGTGATAAAAGGACTCATGGTAGGATACAATAGGAATGGCGTGTCATTGATCCCTATCACATTCGGTGTCGCTATCGGTACAACATACCCAATCTGGTGGTCAAGTTCGATCTTCAATTGTACAAGCTAGGCAACAATAGCTACTTGGTGGATTTTAAAAATGTCAACTCAAGCAAAGACCCGAGTCGTGTGGATGAAACATTGGATAAGGTCAAAGAAGAGGTTGAAAAGATGCATTTGGACAAGCAACAGCCACATCAGGAAGAAGAGGGCGATGAACAGGCACAACTACCTATCTGGATGAGGAAGAATGCAATAGGAGGAGAGGATGATGATGATGATGACCATGGTGGTGACAAGATCCTTAGTGTATACCCGTTCTTGGATGTCTGTAGCAAGCTCATCACTGATATTGTATAAATGAAATGTATATTTTCTTTCCCTCTTTTAAAATGTGTACATAATTTATGCAAGGAATGATAAGCAAGCGTGGGAATCATCAAAGTTGTAATCAGGTCTACAATCACATCTTGACCAAAGATCCGAGTTCGTAGGGCAATACAGTAAACCTCCCAATCCACGATAACCAATATCCTTCCATCGATGAATATCCTGCTTCTTCAAAAACAAGGCGGCGCCCATGGACTGAATAGCGGAATCACTCCTAAACCATTGTGTTGGTATAACCCCCATTCTATTCCTCTTATCGCTGATACTTACCATCTCTCATAAAAGATGCCATTGGCCTTGTCAATGTGATCAAAAAAGGATTGGTACTGCTCGCTCCTAAAGAACGAAAGATCGGCAATCTATATACACCCAATAAGTGATCCTTTCCTTCCATGTCCATCCCTCCATATACACATACCTGGAAGCTACTAGAGAATTCACATTGTGTGTATTGCCCATCCTCTTTGCTAGCTACAAGTGGCCATAGACTATCACGCTGCGAGAGCCGGGACTGGATTTCAGGATGTTGCTCTATATAATCGGTAACCGTTTGGAACAAGGTGGGTGCTGCTTGAGTGGGTTCACGCACCGTGAGCGAAAACGATAACTTTTTCTGATGCTTGTACATGTAATAAAAGGGATCCTTCGTCTCTTCAAAGATGGGACAGGGGTAGTGTGTGCCAGGTTGGAACCGCCAATAATAATCAAGGTCCTTGAGCGCAGGATGCTGGTAGAGGGTGCCTGCGATGAACCTTGCATTGAATCGAAACGTCTTGCTATCTCCCTCATCCACTTGATCTTTCAATTGATGGCGTGCCTTGACGGCTTTTCCAAGCTGAGTGTCAGATCCATAGCCATAAAATTGTTGCTGGCCGTGTAACGTTTCAAAATGGACAGTGCCGGATGTCAATGACGCGACCAGTTCCTTTGCACGCGTACTCAATGGATCCACTGAAAAGATCACAAAAGGATATCCATGCGCATGGTTGAAGCTATCTTCGAGATCACGCACTGTACGTAATAAAGGTCCAAAATCGTCAACACTGTCTCCTTGGATCAACGTAACAAACGCTGCCTTGTACAAGGTCTCTTGTGGGTGGTGCATAGCAACGGCAGGTGCAAATGTCCAGGCATTGTGGTACTGAGGTATGGACGATAAAAAGGGCACAATCGCAGGAATGGTGGTATAGAGTGACGATTGGTACAATGCGTAGAAAAAGGCGATGGAGAGGATGAGGGCGATCAAAAAGAGGCCGTGTTGAACAACAACTCTTCGTCGAGAGAAATAAATAGACCACCACGCTATGATACTGTTGCTGGTTTTGTATTTATGGTTGGCATACATGAACAAGAAACAAGTTGGGTATATTATAAATAAAGAGAAAGAGAGAAAAGGAGAGCGACTTGGCATACCTGTGTCTGGGCTTGTTCTTGGATACATAAAACAGGTCTATGTCTTCTTTTGGAATGGTCCCTTTTTCTCCATTTGTCGATCCATTGTGTGCGATCATGCATGCCAATACTACGAGTGTTATTTACTTTATTTTGATGCCGTGTGATCTCCATTCAATCGAGTGCAAACCATCATGATGTCACTACGACATACGTATGCAAGGATGATCACATCATGAATTAAGCGTAGCATTACACACGCACATGTGAAGGGTAATACCCCGCTTCTTCTGCTTGCCAGATGACCTAGTTTATTTCATATGTAGTGGCATGATGGATGTAACAAGATGATGCAATTATACAAACAACCTTTAATGTTATAGCAGTCAACGTGATCCTAACTTGGGTGATTCATGGTCTATGGCTTAAGATGATGAGGTAGTGGCAGTGTCGGACAAGCTGTTGACGTGAGGAGCGGGCAATCCATCTCCATGTAGAAAAACAACACTCACGTGATTGACTCAATCCAGCGTCTTTTGCCTTTTTTACCCGCCAACAACCATGGCTGATCTATGGAGCGATGTCACCGAGCAACCGATCCTTGCCATCCATTCAGGCACATGCGCCGATGTTATTACCGAATCGACACGCTGTCTTCAACAATGCGTACAACAACAACTTACATACCTTGACAACCGTGCAAGAGCCTTGGCAACCAGCGGCAACTTTCAGTCAGCCTTGAGAGATGTTGCTAGGATACGACAACTAGCTCCTTCTTTGGCAGTTGGCTATTTGTGTGCTGGTCACGTGTATTCACTTCAAGGACGACAAAAGGCGGCGATCGATATTTATGATGAGGGGGCTGGCTGCTGTTGCATTATCTGATCCCTCTCGTCAACGACTTGTCGAAGCACAATCCATGGCTCAAGAGTGTGATAACACAAGAATCGATTTCATCAAGGAGCTCCCTTTGGATATCACTATGAATATTGCACCAAGGATCTTGTCTGAGGAGAAGATGGCACCAAGTGAAATTCGAGAATACCTTGACGTGTCACGTGTATGGCGAGAAAAGCTCCTGATATGCATACGACAATTGCATGTATTAAGCACAACCGATGACAACCACTTGAACGATAACGACTTACTTGGTCTGATCGCGCCTTATTGTACAGCCCTTACGCTTAAAAGCAAAGTTGTTTCTTTACGTCAATTCATATCCGATGCACGCTTCCCATCGTTACGGGCTTTGAACATAGTCGAGTAAGTGATGTGATGTGGTGCGTAGGTTACCTCTACAAGTATCCCCTGACATCGATCCTTCATCTTAGTTCTTATTACCACAGCTATGAAGATGATGAAGAAGATTTTGGCAGTCGCGACGTTTTCGACACGATTGTGTCTTTTCGATCCACAGCAACATTGACACACTTGACGATCTCTGTTGATGACCTTTGCGATATTCGCTTTGGTGATATTCTTAGCAGCTGCCCATACCTTGTTCATTTGGAGACCACCACCATCAATACGAACATGTCATCTGCACCCACATGCTGCCCCAATATGAAATCATTGTCGTTTATGTTGAATGAGGATCAAGACTTTGATATGGATGAGATCACCAAGCGATTCCCTGGATTGGAAAGACTTGTAGCTTCGCCTTTTTACTATGCTAGTGATTTGAGCATCATCCAAAACAATTGCCCGAAGCTCAAGGTCGTCGGCAGCCAAAATCGTATTGGTGATTTCCCAGTGACAAGCAATACTGATAATACGCCTACTGCCGGTGTGCATACATTTTATGTTCATGATTACGAAGCTCATTGGCTGGATCCGGATCATGGCGAGATGGGGCACGTGATGGAATTCATGAAGCGAAACAGCCACACATTACAAGACGTTTCCTTTTACACGTCGCTCCCTTTTAGTGGACCATCGGATCAAATTGGAGTTGTTGATGTTAGCAATGCGCCTCTATTCAATCGGATGACAAGTTATACGCAACAGATATACGTACTGCAACATCTACGCATGGCCAAAATGGTTGCACAGAGATCACCTCATTTGAAGAAATTTGAGCTTATCTCAGCTTCCAATGATGACACCAATGCGGGTGTATTCTTTGATGATTTGATTGGCAAATGCAAACTTGAATCGGTTATCATCCGATTGGAGAGCTTCGACCCTTTGATGGACATGGAAGGCATCGAGCGCTTTATTCAATACCACAGCACCATCGATTCGCAATTACATACGCTGATCCTTCCAGATTATGTATTTGTATCCAAGGATGCGTTGGACACATTGATAGCACTGCCACGGCTCAAAACATTGGGATTCAATTGGCCTTTGGTGCTAGATGAGGATGACTCAAGTGATGACGCTCTTGATGATAAGGACGGTGAACACGCTGCACGCTTTATTCAAAGGCTGGGCTTGGGATGTCCACAATTAGAGCACCTAGAAATATCCAGCGGTTATCCAATGCCTGATATCATCTTCGTACAGCTGTCAAAGCTAAACATCAAGTCGCTTAAATTGGCCACGCCATTGGGCAACAACACATTAGCAAGTTTATTGACCCTATTGGAATGCCCACAGTTGCAAGAACTACATATTTATCCTCCCTGCAATACAAAGGATCCCATTAGCAATCATGTTAGAAGGATGCTAAAAAGTAAAATACCCAGCGTAACGTGGTAGTAAGATTCTGCTTTATGTCTTTACATGATTTGTGTCACTATAAATGTGGTGCTATACGGATGGGAATCTGTAGGATGAATCTGGCGACGTTTTACGGGTGGGGGATGTTGTGTGACCAAAGGATGCAAGCTTGAGCCCCTGCGTTACACAATAGCGCTTCTGAAATTTTACGGGTGGGGGACCATCCGAGCTCAGATAACGTAAGCAGGTCCCTCCCCCAATCCGTAAAATTTCAGAAGCTGGAAACGGGTGGTTGAATCACGTGTCTTTTCTTATCATCCTTCTTTGTAGCATCTCCTTCCCAGATTGCTTTCATAGATCTCTTTTTTATTGCACTTACGAGGCAAAGTTTCTAAATAGATACATGTATAAGCAGCAAATGGGAATACTACATTATTAACAGCACCCAGTAAACAGTATTCGTCATCTTCCTGATGCATGTAAGCTATCAGCTGTGCTAATATGTATACAACGCAAGTTCACATAAGCTAAATGAGACAGCATTCAGCATCAAGGAGGGCTTCTATATCAGGGTTTGAATGCACCATCCAAAACATCGAGCGGCATAAGCGGGGGTTGACAATGAAAATAGCAACGCGGGATTTACCGGACCCATTGTGTCTCTTCTTCACAATGGACGCGTCCAAGATCCGCACTCTTGCTTGTTTACAGCCACCAGCAATGACAACCTTTACACGCATCACATCTTGTAATCGACGTTCTTCTATTCTTGTTGACAATCCACCGGGTACGTTCCCTCTCTAAGACGCGTTTATGCTGTCAAGCTCATACCGATCGTTATGTACCAGACATTGCCACGTTGGCACCAATCAGGTAGTCCACCACCATGCTGACTTAATGTACCAGCGAGCTCATAGGGGTGCCTTGTAGGAAGAGTTGTAGCTTCTCTCGACGCGTGGCACAAGCTGAACAGTCGAAACCCTGGCTCTTGAAGGTACATCCCATATCGCATTGTATGATTGGTAGGCGATTCTCATAGTGCTGTGTAGGATATACCTCACTAGCAGCGTTCATGGACACAATGGTAAGCATTGGTGGATGGTGGTAGAGCCAATTGTAGCAGTGTTTTGATGATGCTGTTACAGGTCTCTTAAGAGCAAGCATGTATCATGGAACATCTTTGGCCTTCGTTTCATTATGCTTACATCGATGACAAAGAGCAACACATTCACGAGGATGGGATGGATGCAAACATGGAAAGAGTCAGCATCTGCCAAGACATATGGAACATCACCAAAAAATGGAGCACGCGTACCCTTGTATGGAAGATTCGGCTCTTTTACTATCGCCATGTTCACCATAATTCAACTCGGAGACACCTCATCAGCCATCGTTATCAGCACACTACATTTGACCCTCAAAAGACCTGGACTTCACTCAAGACAACTGCGCCAAAATTACTTGGATGCGATGTTCATTACGCAGAGGAGCAGGATCATGATTACGGGACTGGATCTTTCATCAACTGCTACGAGCCTTTGTTTTTTGTGGTTCCAACAACGACACCATCGGCAATCAACCAGCGCCTCTACATTATTCATGATGCTTTTCAACAGCTTATGCGCCAATCCGTCAATCCATCACCGTTTTCCAATATCATCCTTTCCT
Organism: Lichtheimia ornata; assembly: GCF_029851405.1. Lineage (NCBI taxonomy): Eukaryota > Fungi > Mucoromycota > Mucoromycetes > Mucorales > Lichtheimiaceae > Lichtheimia > Lichtheimia ornata. The sequence goes on along the minus strand of NW_026695411.1, from coordinate 21,525 downwards.
CATTGCGGGTAGAAAATCACACGCCAAACACGATGGATGTTTCCGCACGTATCTCTTTCTTCTGTCATATCACTCTTTGATTGCTGATATCGAAGTTGATGTGAGTATCGCGGTTAATAGCCTTTTTGTGAGCGATCCATATACTAACATTTGTGATGATAGTATTTCATTGTTATCCTACTTTCATTGTCACCATTTTGGTTCCTTTCTTCGGGTAATACCAAAACATACTCTCATATTGCTTGAGGATTAACATTCCTTTTGATGTAGCGACTGCTCACGATGTACTTATAAGGTTTCAGTCTACTGCTACAGCGCGGATGGAAGCGGCAAATCAAGACTATGCAAATCATTCTTATTTGGAGGACAACAGGTAGCTTGCAGGATAGTTTTGTCGCGAATGAAATACATGGGTGTATCACCAAAACGTGAGCGATGGGAATGTTGAAAAAGTGTATGCATCAAAGACGGAGGTTGGGCTGGCAATGAAGAATGTGAATATGGAAAGATGTCAAAATGGCAATGATTGGAGATTACCTACGTAATCCCTAAGGTAAAATGCAGAGCATGGATGGTGGATGCCTGTCGCACTTATATATAGGCTAAAAGTAGGAGCATTGTAATGGCCAAGTTGACAGTGCATACATAAGCACAAGGCTCTTTTTTTCCACCACGCGTTATATACATATCCAATTCCTCTCATCCAATGTACCAAACCAATAGTCATAATCATTCACACACCATGGTTAGAATTCATATGTATTGAAGCAAATTGCTGCATGTACATAAACCTGTTCGTCTATAATATGACTTTTTCTGGCCACTTGAAAGGGCTGCGTGCTTGCCTTGTTCCTTCATCCATATTGGTAGGTAATTTAAAGCAATGTCTACTAATCAGTGGCATCATTCTTCATCAAGCAATACGCCTAGGCTGCTGATGGAATCGAGCGCGGCATGCCCCAAAAGGATGCCTCGGCGTAGCATACTACGTTTGCACTGCTTTAGGAAAATGAATACCCCGCTTCCGTTTCATGCGAGGTGACCGATAGTGACATGAATAAGGTTAATCATTGACACTTTTATGTTATAGCAGTCAACATGATCCTAATTTAGGTGGTTCATTGTCTATAACTGGATATGATGGCGATTGTGGCGGTAGTGTCGGATACGCCGTTGGCGTTGTTGGGTGGGCGATCCATCTCCTTGGAAAAGAGCGCTCGCGTGATTGATTCAACCCAGCGCTCTTTGTCTTTTACCAACGATGACCAAAGTATGGAGCGATGTCACCGAGCAACCTATCCTTGTCATCAAGTCAGGCACATGCCCCAATGTTATTGCCGATTCGACACGCCGTCTTCAACAATGCGTACAAGAACAACTCACTTGCCTTGACAACCGTGCAAGAGCCTTGGCAACCAGCGGCAACTTTGACTCAGCCTTGAAAGATGCAACTAAGATACAACAATTGATTCCTTCTTCGGCTTCTGGATACTTGTGTGCTGGTCACGTGTATTCACTTCAAGGACATCAAAAGGCAGCGATTGATATCTATGATCAGGGGCTGGCTGCTGTTCCATTATCCGATCCCTCTCATCAACAACTTGTCAAAACACGATCGATGGCTCAACAACGCGATAACACAAGAAGCGATTTCATCAAAAAGCTCCCTTTGGATATCATTATGAATATTGCACCAAGGATCTTGTCTGAGAAGAAGATGACACCAAGCAACATTCGAGAATACGTTGACGTGTCCCATGTATGGTGAGAGAAGCTTTTACCCTGTCTTCGACAATTGCATGTGGAAAGCTCAATCAATGACAACCTTGCGGATGATAAGGACTTGCTGCGTCTGATTGCGCATTATTGTACAACCCTTACGCTTGAAAGCAAAGTTACTTCTTTACGTCAATTCATATCTGATGCGCGGTCGTTCCCTTTGTTACGGGGTTTGAGCATTATCGAGTAAGTATGATGTGATACGTATGTAGACCTGAAATTGATCCATTTTCCTAGTCCTGGTCCATACAGCTATGAAGATGATGAAGAAGATTATGGCAGTTGCCACGTTTCCGACACCATTGTATCTTTTCAATCTGCAGCAACGTTGACACACTTGACCATCTCTGTTGACGATCGTTGGAGCATTCGCTTTGGCGATATCTTTAGCATCTGCCCAAACCTTGTTGATTTGAAGACGAGTTGGATCGATACAAACATGTCAACTGCACCCAGACGCTGCCCCAATATGAAATCGTTGTCGTTTTGTTGAAGAAAGAGCAAAACGTTGATATGGATGACATCACCAAACGATTCCCAAAGATTGGAAAGACTCGTAGTTTCGCCTTTTAACTATGCGAGCGATTTGAGGATCATCCAAAACAATTGCCCAAACCTTAGAGTCATTGGTACCCAAAATCGTGTCGGTGATTTACCAGCGACAAGCGATCATGACAATACGCCTACTCCCGGTGTGCGTACGTTTCATGTTCAGGATAACGAGAATCATTGGCTGAATGAGGATCATGGCTATATGGATCACGTGATGGAATTCATGCAACGAAACAGCGACACATTGCAAGACGTCTCCTTTTACGCGTCGTTCCCGTTCAATCAACGATTTGAGGACGTTGCAGATTTTGATACTAGCAACCCGCCTCTATTCAATCGGATGACAAGTTATTCGCAAGAGATAGACACATTGCAGCATGAAATCATGGCCAGCATGGTTGCACAGCAATCACCTCATTTGAAAAAATTTGAGCTTGTTTCTACTGGCAATGAGGAAACCGATGTGGGTGTATTCTTTGATGAACTGATTGGCCGTTGCAAACTTGAAGAGGCCATCGTCCGATTGCCATGTCGGGATGAACTTGGAGACGCGGAGGGCATCGAGCGCTTTATTCAGTATCATAGCACCATCGATTCGCAATTACATACGTTGATACTTCCACAAGGCTTATATGTATCCTCTCATGCGTTGGACTCATTGATAGCACTGCCACGGCTCAAAGCGTTGGGATTCGATTGGCTCTGGTGCTAGAGGAAGACGATTTAAGAAATGGTGATCGGGGTGATGGGGATGGTGAAAAAATTTCACGCTTCATTCAGAAACTCGGCTTGGGATGTCCACAACTAGCGCAGCTAGAAATATCCAGCAGTGAAGAAATAATGCCTGATATCGTTTTTGTACAGCTGTCCAAGCTCAACATCAAGTCGCTTACATTGATCATACGATTGAATAGCAACACAATAGCAAGCTTATTGAACCTACTGGAATGCCCACAGCTGCAAGAGCTACATATTCATCCTCCCTGCAATACAAAGGACCCAATCAGCCAATGCGTTAGAAGGATGCTAAAGAGTAAAATACCCAGCGTAACGTGGTAATAAAATTCTGCTTTATCTCTTTGTATGATTTGTTTCACTATAAATGTTACATGCATGTGGTTCTATACGGATGGGGATCTGTGGCATAGCTTCTGACGACATTTTACACGTTGAGACTTTGTGTAACCAAACGATGCAAGCTCAAATCATGTTGCGGGTTGGGGTGTTGCGTAAATGGGAGGTACATAGCTGACCGATGAAATCACAAGGTACAGGAGGGCAATCGAGTTACTCGATTGGGCTATGCGTGAGTGAATGGCTCACGTTTGGGAATTCGATACTCTAATACCATACCTGAATAAATTCGGCTTCATCTAGTTTCTGGTAGCGATGGAACCTGCCACGATGCATGAACGGACCGAAAATTTAAGAGCAAGTGGATACCTTGATCTTTGTTTCCATCGTGCTTATTTCGGTGACAAAGAACAAGACATTGGCGAGAATGGTTGGGAGACAAAAATGGAACCTGTCAAAAACGGAGCATCGTTATCCCTTTGTATATACGTGAGCCTGATCATGCATGCAGGTGCATAATCACTACACCTTCCCGAGGAGGATGTATCGAAAGCACAAGAAAATCTAACATGTGCGTATCCACTTTGATGCATAGTTAACCTTAAAAGGGTACACTTGGGTGCAACATGGTGCTGCAGTAAACAATATGCAGGGGTAAAGAAGGCTCCTGTGTCAATAATCATCATCATTCAAGGAGGTTAAGGTCATCGATCCATGGCTGCTTCATAACACCATCATTCCTTGAAAGGAATTTCATTTGAAAACAGGTACATTGTCACACATGCTATCATCTGAATGATAACCATACATGTCAAATTTTTGCTGAGATGTTAAGCATGGCACGTGTGAAAGAAATGTGGGCTGGCTGAATGAGACAAGCTGCTGAAATGGTAATGGTAATGGTAAAATTAACTTTGTTTATTGGGGAGAGCAAAACGCTCCAATGTGAATTTGCGCTTGATAAGATAGTCATTGTGGTGATACCTTGCCACCACCAGTCCTTTAGATGCTGTCAGTAGTCAATTTCGTCCCTAACCATGCCAGCGGGGGGGCTGCCTGATACATCATATTTTTTGAAATCGATCAAGCAGTTTTGGACCAATTTTAGATCTCCATTGTACGCTAAATCGATATCGACATGGAATTTTAGTATACGAAATGCGAACCAGAATGTTGCTGGCTTACCCTGGTCAGGGATGCAGTATCCAACGGTATCGCACTTTTCGAAAGGGGTGTCATGGCACTTGTTTTGGTAATACTTAAACGTTTCTTTATCCACATATTGAACAGCGGAAACATTGTTGATAACCCCAATTGCAATGATAATGGCACCGAGGAAAGAAGACTTCATGTTGAGAATAGGATGAATTTCGAAAACGCCGCCGTGCTGGATGCCATTTTATATGTATTCCTGAAGGGACCGGTGTTGCTATCGATACGGTAAGCATGATCATACATACATGCATTCAGATCCAAAAAATGGTATGGTGTACATATCGTAAATCCACAGCAGACATTGTATGCTCTTCTTGCATGATCATCGAATGATGGTGATGGCCTCGGTACATTGATAATCTTATAAGTGTACGCCTTGTTACTGCATGCAAAAGCAGTAAACAACATGCAGGGATAAAAAAATGCTACCCATACCCATTCTCACTTTCAGCTGTAAATGGTGCTGCATCATTGGCGTTTAAAAGGTTTACGCCCTTGGCTCCAAGGTTTTGTGGCAGAGTAATCGATTTTCATCATGTAAAGGGTGAAAATACACATTTTCCGAAATAGGCCGAATGCATTGCTAGGCGATGGATATGATCAGCATAGATGTTCTTTATTGAAGCCGAAGGCTGAAGGCCGCCACAACCCTCCATTGGCAGGCACACAACCATGCATGATGTAACTGTGCCCCGCTTGGACATGATAATGACAGCGGGGACGAAATCATCTAAAAGACAACCGTCTCTTCCTCTTCCGTTATCTCATTCGCGACATCCCCATCAAGGCAATGTATTATAAAAGAGTTCTCCTGTTTGCTGTGAGGTATTAATGTAGTTCTGAACTTGCATTGCCAGGGAGTGAGTGTGTCCAAGTGCTGAGGAATGAGCGTGGTTAGTGGTTAGTGGTTGCCATGGCGATATTGTTGCTTCCTTTTGCTCGTTGCTATTCCCGCTCTACGCTTGCTGTCAACAGGTACATTCAGAGTCCAATGTTGCAGCCGAATTGGTCCCATTGACACGTCAGCTTGTATAGAGAGCAAGTTTGGTTTCAAGACGTTGGCGCGTTTGGCGTTTTGTTTCGGCTCAACTATACTACACCATGGTTTTCGGTTTCCAGTAACCAACAACAAGGGGTCTTTGTGTATATGAAAAAGGCAAGTACAATGAAACAAACTATGAAAAGGGTTTTTATTGTGTGTGTGCTAATAATGAATTGAATAGGTTTCTTTGGTCAGGCAATGCAACTTGGGGCATCATCATCATCTATTTGGGTTCAAGTCCCACCCTGTGTCAAGCGACCGGTTGCTGAAAAAGGTTTTTGAAACGCGTCCATGACTCTATACGCCTGAGTTGAGTTGATGGGTCGATGACGATGGGTTTTTGGAAGAGCATGGTCACCGTGTTGAGGTAAAAGAGGATTTGCAACAGCTCGGCCGTGAATGTGTTGAACCAACATGCTCTTCTCCTGATAGGCTCGTTCTTTCCCTTGAGGATTTCTTTTCATGAGGTGTGAAATGATGGGAAGGATTGGATTGGGGATCATTCTTTCTTTGGAGAGGATGAATGAGAACAACTATGAGCCTGGACTCTACGTAAGTGATGTCCTTCCTTGCCATGGATCGAACTGGCCTTGCGTGATTCGTGCAGTGCCTTCTCAAGAACAAGGGATCGCCCGACGTTGCTCGTATGGTGGTGATTTGGTTTGTGAATTCCTTCTGATTTGCTTTCTTCTTTTGAGAGGATCGCCTAATGGTATACCAAATCGGTATCATTCCCGGTATCAGATGGTCTTACTTGCCTGCTTTCTTAATTGTAGAAACGATGATTACGACAATGACCACAATGATCATGACAATGGCAATGATTACGACAATGACCACAATGAAACAAACAAGCACGCTTTTGCCGTTCTCTGACGAAGGTGGTGTTGCTTGATCAAGTTCTATATCTCGCTGACATCTAAAAAGAAACCTGCCGGGTCCCATTCTTTTCTACTTGTGCCCTTTTGGATATATGCGATTACGACTTTTGAGTACGGCGTGGATGATGACTATGTGGGAGCACGACCGCAAGCACGACTACGACAACGACTACGACTACGAATGAGGATGGACGAGGAAGGTGAGGATGGTGGCAAAGTAGGTAGCTATAGCCATGTAGAGGAAATAAAGGATTGTTTATTACCGCACTTGCACTTTGCTAGCTTATCCATTTGTTGGATGTTTGTGGATTACATAGTGATAACGCTAACATGGGATAATAAATATGGATGCGTGGTTCCGTTATCAGTATTGTAAGAAGCGTGTATACCTTTCTGATACAATGAAGCGCACATGTGTTATGCAGGGGGTTGATAACGGCTTTCGACGAGAACTTGGCCTATGGCAGTGAACAACACAACGCCAATGTGAATATGTATCAATCGTACGAATGCGCCCATACCAACGGGTATATATGACGAGATCAAAACTGCGAGAATGCATAACCAAGCACAGCAACATTCCTATTTGGACGATATCACATAGCATAAAGAATAGCTACATCGTGGATAAACTATGTGGATGTACATCAACAAAACGAGAGAGATCGGAATGAATGAGGATGGTGCAATGAAAAGATTGTGCACACGGAAAAATATCAAGCTGGCAGTGGTTGGAGATGGATCACTAAACGACTAGCGCGTAATGCGGCATCGTTGATGGATTCTCTGTTGTATTCATTAATCAGAAACGGATGAAACCATGACCCAGGATGCCGTCGGCTTAGCAGATTAGGTTTGTGCTGCGCTACATATATGACAATCCCGCTGCCGCTTCTTACAAGATGACCCATGATGACGTGCGTGTAATAAGATGATTCACAGATGTACTTTATTGACATAGCAAACAACAGCATCCTAATTTGTGCGACTCATTGTTTATGACTAAAGATGAGGATCGTGTGGTGGTAGTCGTACAAGACGCTCATATGTGAGATTGGCGGCCATCATACTATATAACAACGCTTATGAACTTGTTGGTTCAACATCATTTCTCATTTATCAACCATGGTCAACGAATGGAGCAGCCTCACCGAGCAACCGATCCTTGCCATCAAGTCAGGCACATGCCCCAATGTCGTTGCCGATTCGACACGCCATCTCCAACAAAGCGTACAAGAGCATCTCACTCACCTTGACAACCGTGCAAGAGCCTTGGCAAACAGCGCCAACTTTGAAGCAGCCCTAAATGACGTTGCTAGGATACGACAACTGGTTCCTTCTTCGGCAATGGGATACTTGTGTGGAGGTCACGTGTATTCGCTTCAAGGACATCAAAAGGCGGCGATTGACGTTTATGATCAAGGGCTGGCTGCTGTTTCATCATCGGATCCCTCTCATCAACGACTTGTCGAAGCACGATCGATGGCTCAAGAGAGAGATAGCATATGCATCGATTTCATCAAGGAGTTCCCTATTGATATCATTGAGAACATTGCACCAAGAATCTTGTGTGAAGGAATGATAGCACCGAATGAAATACGACAATACCTTGACGTGTCACGTGTATGGCGAGAACGACTTTTGCTGTGCATACGAGAACTGCACCTTGAAAGCATGGCCGATGATGATCTTGCCGATGATGATGATTTACTTGAGCAGGTTGCACCCCATTGCACTGCACTTACGCTCCAAATTAAGGCACATGGACTCCCTCGACTCGTGTCAAAAACACAGTTTCCTTCATTACAGACTTTGATCGCAAACGTGTAAGTATTGTATTCTCTGAATATCCATCACCCTACCTAGTATGTAGCATCCATTCATTGATGATGATGTTGTTGTTGATGTAGTCCACGTGCTAATGACGATGACGACGATGACTCTAATCCTGGTATCGCTGCTCTTGTATCGTTGGGGTCAACCTTGACACACTTGGAAATCACGACATCGGCATACGGTGTTTGGCTTGGTGAAATTCTCAGCAGCTGCCCGAACCTCGTGCATTTGCAGATGGACAGTGTAGATACTGATATGGATAAAGGACCTGAATGTCATCCTAATCTCAAGAGACTGCTGTTTTTGCTGTATGATGAAGACTCGGATATCGATGATATTACCAAGCGATTACCTGGATTGGAAGTATTTGTAGCGAATCCTTTTTATGAGACCGAAGACTTGAAGATTCTCCAAGACAATTGCCCAAATCTCAAAGTCGTTGGGTGCAATGATTATGATGCGTCTTATTTTTACGTACCTACTACTACCACCACCACCAGGAGAAGCCAAAACTATGGTGATCAGCAGGATTGTATCGGTGTGCATACATTTTACGTTGATTGTTATGAGTACGTCTACTGGACGGTGGATCTCAAGGACGTCATGGATTTTATGAGACGCAACAGCCACACTTTGCAACATGTCTACTTTTACATTGACCTGGGTGGAGGTGACGACAATGTACCCATCCTTAACCATGTAATTCAAGCTGCTGACGGTGCTCTCTTCAAGTCCATGACAACTTTCGTCAATTGTATAGGCGACTATAGTGATATACTATTAACAAGATGGGTTGTACGAGAATCTCCCCATTTAAAGGAAATCAAACTAATCTTAAGTCGGTGTTATCGGCCGCATGAGATCGACACAAGCGCATTATTCGACGATCTGATTGGCCATTGCGAACTTGAGTCTGTCATTTTTGAATTGCATGGAAATCCTACCACGATGGATATGGAAGGCGCTGAACGATTTATTCGATACCATGTCACCTTTGATTCTTTACTGCATACATTAACTCTTCCCAAGCACACACGACTTTCCAAGGATGCATTGGATGTATTGGCAAGGTTGCCACGACTTAGGAACTTGAGTTTCTGCTGGCCTTTGATGAAGGAGGATCAAGAGGAGGAGGGTGACCATGAAAAGTGCTCTGATTTTATTGGCAAGTTAGATCGACTGCAACATTTGGAGATATGTAGCGATGAGCTTGTCCCTGACGACGTCTTTTTACAGCTATCCAAGCTAAACATCATCTCACTTAACTTATACATACCCATCTTGAAGCTTCCCACGCCGACCATTTTATTGAGCCTGCTGCAATGCCCAAATTTACAAAAGCTGTTTGTTAATCATTTCATTCGTGAAGAGGAACCACTCATTTACGAGATTAGGAACATGTTAGAAAACAAGATAGAGAAAGTGCACTTTCGTAAATACACATGGTGGACGTACAGTGCCCACTACATTCAGTGATACTTGAATTAGTGATATTCGCGATTTAGTTATAGCCTCTCATCCGGGCCAAATTCGCCCGCAGGAAAATATTACTATTTTGATTTAGTGATGTGTGATACTCCTTGCCTTCGTTATCACTGTATCGAGTAAACCAATGAGAAGTAGGAGATCTGGCTGAATACGAATTGATTGCTTTTTAAAGTATCCATAGAATTTGGTCTCTTGGGCAGATACATAAATGGTTGTCATGGATGTGCCTGATATTTATGTACGGCGATGCCATGTGGTTTTCAAAGTCCAATGCTCATTAGTTTTATTGCTTTCCCAGTGGTGGAGTTGACAACTTCCATCAATGCTTCGCTCGTAACATCCTTCAAGTCCGCCGAGTCGTGTTGCTGATAATCCCAGTGTCCTTTGTCTTTTACCAACATGGCCAACGGGTGGAGGGATGTCACCGAGCAACCGATCCTTGTCATCACTTCAGGCACATGCGCCAATGTTGTTGCCAATTCGACACGCTGTATTCAACATTGCGTACAAGAACAACTCACTCACCTTGACAAGCGTGCAAGAGCCTTGGCAACCAGCGGCAACTTTGAAGCAGCCTTAAACGATGTTGCTATGATACGACAACTGGGTCCTTCTTCGTCGGTGGGCTATTTGTGTGGAGGTCACGTGTATTCACTTCAAGGACGACAAAAGGCGGCGATCGATATCTACGACAAGGGGCTGGATGCTGTTCCATTATCTGATCCCTCTTATCAACGACTGGTGGAAGCACGATCGATGGCTCAAGAACGTGATAGCAAAAGAATCGATTTCATCAAGGAGTTCCCTATCGACATCATTGAGAACATTGCATCGTGGATCTTGTCTAAGGAGATTATAGCACCCAGTGAAATCCAAGAATACCTTGACGTTTCACGTGTATGGCGACAAAGATTATTGATGTGCATACGAGATCTGCATATTGAAGGCACGACCGATTGTGATGATTTGCTTGGGCTGATTGCACCCTATTGTACCGCTCTTACTCTCCGCAGTGAAGCGTCTTGGTTACGTCAATTCATGTCGAATACACCGTTCCCATCATTACGAGTTTTGAGCATACTCCGGTAAGCATGTAGTATGTTGATACCTCTATGTTATCCCTTACATCTGATTCATTTCCTTAGGCCCTTGTTCCTTACTCGTTACAGCTATGAAGATGAAGATGAAGATGATGTCAACAGTGGCCTTATCCTGGACACCATTATCTCTTTTCAAGCTACAACTTTGACCCACTTGACAATCTTTGTTGAAGAAGGATGCGACATCCCATTTGCCAATATTATCAGAAGCTGCCCCCACCTTGTTGATTTGAAGATGAGTTGGGTTGATACAAACATGTCTACAGCACCCACATGCTGCCCCAATATGAAATCGTTATCATTTATGATAAATCATGGAGATGAATTCGACGTGGATGATATCACCAAGAGATTCCCTGAATTGGAAAGATTTATGGTTACACCTTTTTACTATGCGGGTGATTTGAGGATCATCCAAAGCAATTGCCCAAAGCTCAGGGTCATCGGTAATAGTAGCCAAGATTGTGATGATGATGATGATGACTGTACGCCGCCATCGTCGGATGACTCTACTACTATTGCTGTTGGTGTGCGTTCATTTTTAATCAAGGATGATGGTCATTGGTTGGATGAGGATCATGGCGTGGTAGATGATGTGATGGAATTAGTGAAACGAAACAGCCATACATTACAAGACATTTGCTTTTATGGGTCACTCCCTATCGGTGGTGAACAACAACAACATCTTGATCATGGCTCAGATAGCAATGCTTTGACTACGTTCAATCGAATGACAAGCTATACTCAACAAATACGCCACCAGCAGCATCTACGCATGGCCAGCATGGTTGCACGGAACTCACCCCATTTAAAAAGTTGGACCTGTACCCGACTTACACCATGAACGCTAATGTGGGTGCACTCTTTGATGATCTGATTGGCCTTTGCGAACTTGAATCGGCTATCGTCAAGTTGACAATCATGGATCCTTTGGAAGATGACATGGGAGGCATCGAGCGTTTTATTCAATATCACAACACAATTGATTCGCACTTACACACGTTGATACTTCCACAAGACGTACGCCTATCCAATGATGCGTTGGACGCATTGACAACACTGCCACAGCTCACAACCTTGGGATTAAGCTTGCCTTTGGTGCAAGGTGAAGATACCGATGCGAAAAGGTTTCACGCTTCATTCAAAAATTGGGGTTGAGAAGTCCACAATTACTGCATCTAGTATTATTCATCGCTGATCCAATACCTGATATCGTCTTTGTACGGCTGTCCAATCTAAAAGTCAAGTCCCTTCGATTAGTCATGTCATTCCTCCTCATGAACAAGGCCCCAACTAGCTTATTGACCCTAATGGAATGCCCGCAATTAGAAGATCTACAAATTTACCCTGCCTGCAATCCAAAAGATACCTATATTAGAAGGGCACTAGAAAGTAAAATACCCAGTGTATCATGGTAGCTACTCTATGTTTTCGCATAAATTGTGTTGCTATGGATGTTAAGATTTTATGGATGGGATTACTATGTAATCTATGCCATGCGTTGGAGAGGGGCATAGTGTAACCGAACAATGCAAGCTTCGGCACGATTACCCGTAAAACTCACTACGGGTAGTCGTAACACTGAAATGGGTGGGTCACATGACTTCTCTTTTGCTGTTCTTGTCTTCCTCTGGTGCATTTAAACAAAGTCATCCTCATTATGGAATACATACATTTTCCTATTGTTGTATCGCTCATTCCCGCTTTTTTATTAACACCTTCTATTTTACTCTTTTAGCTAACACGTTTACATGAATAGGTAAAGGATAAGACTATATAAAACAATTGCTCCTCCTGTATCATTGTAATCGCCTTTTCACAAACACCGTTCCATTGATCCACTCGAGCACGACATAAGGAGAATCCCACCGAACAAGGTCAGCTGTGCCAGCTTGTACACCCATCACAGCATGGTAAGCTTGCAACGTCGTCAATAGGTCAAGATCGGCTGAATGTAAGACTCTAAATGTTTCATGGTTGCACCAAGCGTGGAGCGGCATAAGAGGAATAGCAACGAAACAAACAGCGCTCGAACCGCCTTTGTCTCCTCCTCGTCTCTTTGTTCACAATGGCCATGTCCAAGATCCACACAATTGCTTACGTACAGCCACCAACTACTACGCAATCGGCATCTGCACCGTGTCTTCGAATCAACACCACTGTCCCGGGATCTTCTATTACGGTTGACATTCCTTCTGGTAGGTTCACTTTTGAAAACACCCTCATACTCTCAAGCTCGTACTGATCGCCGCGTATAGACATTACCGCGTTTGGACCCATCAGGTACACCACGACAAGACGAAGGTTCTTTTATATCAACAATCTCACGGTAAACATGTAGAGCACGATACTACTTTTCTCGGTGTGTGACACAGCCTGAGCAGTGTAAAGCTGAAGTCGAAGATCTGGTTCAGATGGCTCTTGATGGTATGATTTGCCATAATTTGTGGTATTATTGATAGGCGATTCTCATCATACGGTACAGGGTATAACTCGGCTGCAGTATTCATGAGCACAGGGTAAGCAATATAGGATTGGGGAACGGGGTAAATCGTGAAGTATTGATATAGTCGTATAGGCCTTTGGATTCATTCAAGAATAGGTATGTGTCATGCGACTTGGTGGCCCATGTTCATCTCCTTTTAACAATGAAACATAGACAAACAATCATACATCAAATCTTATCTCGCCTCGATGAAAAACTCAATGAATCAAAAGAACAAGATGGCAACCGATCCTTCCAATTGCATTACGCGTGAGTGATTACATCTTACATGGTTTGGGGGATTATACACTTCGTCAATGTTTACCTGGACCCATTCAGCTATTTAGGCCTTGATGAGAAGGATTACTACGATCTACGAGTGAACCGCAAGTTGAAGAGTTAAGTGCACATTCTTTGTTCCTTCATTTCTTTGTGCTTACATCGATGGTGACAAAGAACAAGAAATCGACAAGAATGGTTGGCAGGCGATAATGGAGCCGGTCGACAACGCTGATGACATATGGAAGATCCCCAAATACGGAGCAAGGGTGCCCTTTGTATTGAAGATTCGGCTATCAGGCAGTCAACATCTCCTTGGAACGATTACCGTTATCGATTTGTTATTCCCCTTCTGTCAACCATCCGATCAGAGTGCTTCATTCGCAGAATTTGGTAAATATCGATCTATCCTATTATCGCAGCTGTTATTGATTCACCCTGTTGCTATGATATGTAGTGCAATTTCTCAACAACTACGCAAATGTGAACTATGAAGGCAGCATCATCAACGACACGGATCACTTGCTTACCAAAATCACAGCCGAATGCTTTTATGGATCATGTAAAACAGTCGTCTTTGCTTTTGTTAATGTGAGTACCTGGAAAAGATCCACCATCGCAAGCTGACATTGTGGAAACAGGAATATCCGGACGACGTGTTGAGAGACACAATCGACACCTTGGAGCTTATGCAGACGGTGAGAGAAATACGGACCGTTGCTATGTGTAATGCGATGGAAAATCGGAAGGCCGACATGTATGAACAGCAATTGAGCATCTTACAGCATCAATATGAGTCGGAGCATGTAAGTGTACACTTGTGGAGATCACCACGATGACAAGCGGATTGATGGCATTTGGAAAGAATGCAGCAAGCAACCTTGTTCAGCAACTTAAGGTTAAGGATATGGATATTCATCGACTTGAAGCCGACAAGGAACATGTACAGCATGGATTGGAAGAACGATCGGAAAAGGTAAGATCTGATGAGGAGGGTTTCCAACGTGCTCTGGGTAATGAGTTTATGGACTATAGATGGAATTCTCTCTTCAATTACAAAGGTTGAAAGCTGCTTATGATGAGTCAAAGCGTACCACCAAGGCTGCATTTTTGCAAAAGAGAATCAATCAATTGGCATCCATGCTGAGTAAGTTACATATTGGATGGATGGATCGAGCAGGCAGAGTGCTGTTTATCTAATGCTCATGTTTAGCTCATGCACAGGATACCATCAAGAAGCATCATGATCACTTTCAAGATATCAAGGAAGAACAGCTTCCGGTTAAGCTTGAAGAGCGCGAGAAGATCCAGGATGTGAAGGTGAGAAAACGGATGATGATGATGTATATGGTAGTGGAAGTTCTGATCCCAGTGCCCATAGGATGAAAAAACAGCAGATGGTGCAAGGAAGGAACGACAAACACAAGTATTTGAATCGCTAGCTGTGAGTAAACGGTCGAATGGGATGGAGCAGAAGATGTACTAGCATGTTAACATTTACTCTTGACATCTGCAGGGCCAACTTGTTCAAATGCAGAACGAGCTAGATGATATAAAAACCATTGTTTTCGAGAAGTCTTGAAATGTATAATAAACGGACGTGGATTTGTACATAACATAGCCAAGATCCGTTACGTACCGCTTCTTACAAGATGGTCCATTTTACTCATGGCGACAAGGGTGTAAGATGATCCAATGATGCACATTATCTTTATATATCAGTAAACAAGATAATAGAATGATTCTAATTGGGGTGATCCATTGTCTGCGGCTGAAAATGATGGCATTTGTGATAGTCGCACAAGCCAATGGTCCGGGCGGACGATCCAGCTTGGTTCAATCTACAGTCCTTTGTCTTTTATCAACCATGGTCAGCGTATGGAGCGATTTTACACAGCAACCGATCCTTGCCATCAAGTCAGGCTCATGCACCAGTGTCATTGCCGATTCGACATGTCGTCTTCAACAATGCGTACAATAACAACTCACTCACCTCGACACGCGTGCAAGAGCCTTGGCAACCAGTGCAACTTTGAGTTAGCCTTGAAGGATGCTGCTTGGATGCGACAACTGGTTCCTTCTTCGGTAGCTGTATATTTGTGTGCTGGTCACGTGTATTCACTTCAAGGACGACAAAAGGCGGCGGTTGAGATCTATGATCAAGGGCTGGCTGTTGTTGCATTATCTGATCCCTCTCGTCAACGACTTGTCGAAGCGCGATCCATGGCTCAAGAACGTGATAGCAAAAGGATCATTTCATCAATGAACTCCCTTTGGATATCACTATGAATATCGCACCATGGATCTTGTCTCAGGGAGAGATGGCACCAAGTGAAATCCGAGAATATCTTGACGTGTCACGTGTATGGCGAGAGAAGCTCTTATCCTGTGTTCGAGAATTGCATGTATTCAGCACGGCTAAAGACGACCTTGGCAGCAATGATGATTTGCTGAGTATCTTGCACCACGTTGTACTTCCCTTACGCTCCAAAATGATGCTACCGAATTCCCTCAACTCACGTCGAAAGCAAGGTTTCCTTCGTTACAAACATTAATCGCAAAAGAGTAAGTGGTCTTACCTACATTACACCCTACCAAAAAGCAGCCTATTCATTGATGTTGTTTATGCAGTCCTGGTTATAATTACGAGATGATTGGAAGAACCATTGATGCACTTACAACGTTGGGATCTACTTTGACACACCTGGAAGTCCAATCATATGCATACCGTGGTTGTCTTGGTCAGATTCTCAGTAGCTGCCCAAACCTCGTACATTTGACGATACGCAATGTGGACATTAGAATGGATACCGCACCTGAATGCCATACCAATCTCAAAAGGTTGCTCTTTTCGCACTTTGATGACGAATTGGATATCCATGATATGACTAAACGATTACCTGGGTTGGAAGTTTTTGCGGCAAATCCTGTTTATGACTTCAAAGATGTGAAGATCCTCCAAGACAATTGCCCAAATCTCAAAGTTGTTATATGCAATGATGATGATGACTCCTATTTCTATCTTCCCACGGCTACTACGACTACAAGCGACCATGGTGACGGTGATCGTGTCGGTGTGCATACATTCTACGTTGACTGCGATGAGGCGAATGATTTCTTTGTGGATCTCGAAGACCTGGTGGATTTCATGAGACGCAACAGCCACACCTTACAACATGTCTACTTTTACATTCCAGTGCCTAGGGGCCGCATGAGACATGACGATAACGACAACGATACATATGACACATCAATTCTTGCTCATGCAATTCAGGGTGCTGGTGACCCCCTTTTCACCAAAATGACAACTTACACGCAATATCTAATCGATCCTAAGGATATGCTCATGGCAAGGTGGGTGGCACGAGGATCGCCCCATCTAACAAAAATGGAGATCAGCATGGATGACACTGAGGTGGACACGAGTGTATTATTTGATGACCTTGTTGGTCGTTGCGAACTTGAGTCTCTCACATTCGGGTTGAATGGAAATCCTACCACCATGGATATGGGAGGCATTGAGCGATTTATTCACTACCATGGCAGCATTGATTCCTTATTGCACACACTATCACTTCCCAAGCACATACGACTTTCCAATGATGCATTGGATGCATTGACAACATTGCCACGACTTGCGACTTTGAGTATCAGTTGGCCTTTGATGAAGGAGGCGGATAATACCAAGAGTGAGCATGTAAGGTGTTTCGGATTTATCGGCAAGTTGGATCAATTGCAGCATTTACATATATGGAGTGATGACCTTATTCTTGACGACGTCTTTTTACAACTATCCAAGCTAAACATCACCTCACTTGAATTGGACATTCCAAGGTTCCTCGAATCCTCCAAGCCAATGGCTTTGTTGAGTCTGCTGCAATGCCCAAATTTACGAGTGCTATTCCTTCGTCCTTTTTACCGCCTAAACGACCCACTCCTTGAGGATATTAGAAGCATGCTAGGAAGCAAAATAAGAATCATACCAGGCGTTTGAACTTTTATTAACACAACATGTGCATGGACTTTTGATGTGGTTGATGGTGATGGGGCGGATTGATAAATCATGGTGCCTAATGGACGGGCTAGTTGCGCTTGATTTCTCTCATTGTTTGATCCATGAGTGATGATCATTGTTTGTTGATCTTGTATATTGTACAGCACATTTCAAAGTCAAAAGTTGTATCCACATATTAGGTTGTCTACTCTTCGCTGATCCACATACCGACACTAAAAACACGATACATTGGCCATCGTTCACATGATAATGCCATTTACTTTCAACAGCCATCCTAAGAGATCTGCAGCTATGCCTGTTGTAAGTCATTCTAGAAAAAGGCTGCTTGGAGACCTGGTAGTAAGGCAATGGATGTTGTTGCTGTTATTGGTCATCATTATCGTGTACAGTGTAAAATGATACACGCCTCATTGACAGATTGCTGCACGAATGGATGATGATGATGATGATTGCCTCTCGGAAGGTATGCACACAGTGTGTATGATAACAATGGGCGGGACCCACACATCCACCTTTATTACTTCATCGAATCCAAGCAATGTTATTATGTAATCCACAAGCATGCAACAAGGGATAAGCTAGCAAAGTCCAAGTGCGATAATAAACAATCCTTTATTTCCTTTATGTAACTATGGCTACCTACTTTGCCACCAACCTCGCCTCCCTTACTCACCATCATTTGTAGTCGTACTCGTAGTCGTGCTCCCACATAGTCGTCATCGTTGTCGTACTCGAAGTCGCCATCACAAATAGCCAAGGGGTCACAAGTAGAAAAGAATGCGATCCTGCAGGTTTCTTGTTCGATGTCAACGCGATATGGAATACGATCAATCAACATCAACTTGGGCAAGAGAAAGGTAAACCATGCTTGCTTGTGTTATTGTCGCCATTGTTGTAATCATCATCAAACTCGTAATTGTCGTAATTGTCGTTTCTATAAGTAAAAAGCAGCCAAGTTAGACCATCAGATACCGGGAATGATGACGATTTGGTATACCATTATTCGATCCTCTCAAAGGAAGAAAGCAAATCAGAAGGAATTCACAAACCAAATCACCACCATACGAGCAACGTTGCGCGATCCCTTGTTCTTGAGAAGGCACTGCACGAATCACGCAAGGCCAGTTCGATCCATGGTAAGGAAAAACATCACTTACGTAGAGTCCAGGCTCATCGTTGTCCTCATTCATCCTCCCCAAAGAAAGAATGATCCCCAATCCTTCCAATCATTTTCCCACCTCATGAAAAGAAATCCTCAAGGGAAAGAACGAGCCTATCACGAGAAGAGCTTGTTGGTTAAACACATTCACAAGCTGTTGCAAATCCCCTTTTACCTCAACACGGTGACCATGCTCTTCCAAAAATCCATCGTCATCGACCCATCAACTCAAACGCAGGCCTATAGAGCCCTGGACGCGCTCCAAGAAGCTTTTCCAGCACGCTTGGCTAGTGCAGAGCGACGCAGCGGCCACTTGATACAGGCTGGGACTTGAACCCAAAGAGATGATGATGATGCCCCCAAGTTGCATTGCCTGACCAAAGAAACCTATTCAATTCATTATTAGCACACACGCACAATAAACACCCTTTTCATTGCTTGTTTCATTGTACTTGCCTTTTCCATATACACAAAGACCCGTTGTTGTTGGTTACTGGAAACCGAAAACCATGGTGTAGTATAGTTGAGCCGAAACAGAACGCCAAACCAGCCAACGCCTTGAAACCAAACTTGTCCCCTATGCAAGCTAACGCGTCAATGGAACAAGTTTTGCTGCAACATTGGACTCTGAATGTACCTGTTGACACCAAGCGTAGAGCGGGAAAAGCAACGAACAAGAGGAAGCAACAATATCGCCATGGCAACCACCAACCACCAACCACGCTCATTCCTCAGCACTTGGACACACTCACTCTCCCTGACAATGCATGTTCAGAACTACATTAACACCTCACAGCCAACAAGAGCACTCTTCTATAGTACATTACCTTGATCGAGATGTCGTGAATGGAATAAGGAAAGGTGGGAGAAAAAAAGAGAAGCGTTGTCTCAAGTCGTGGAGCTGCCGCCCCCAAGTTTAAATCCCCTACTGCTATTACACTGAGGCCACTCAATGACCCCACACACACCATCCACCCATTATTATCATCACCTTCGCAATAGACAATAGTACACATAAATAAAAGAAATGATCCTCACATATAGCAAAAGGTTGTGTGCCATTTTACACTTTACATGAGAATGATGATCCAACAACAGCCATTGCCTTACTACCAGGTTAGCTCAAATCAAGGAAGTTAAATGATGGGCATGCTGGGTTGGAGCACGACAATCGTTCGTATGCATTGGATCGGGTAACAAAGGTGAATGGGAGGACTAAGGTTATTAGCTGGCATTTTGAACTATTCCTAAATAGTGTACAAGAATCATGCATCGCCTGTGCTGAATGACTCAAGTTACACAAACACGCCCTCTGCATCTTTTGCTCTATTATAGTCATACTACTTTACATTAAACAAAGACCACTTCTCATATAGCATCACGCTTACAACATAGTAAAAACATGGAGACGCCTGTATCTCCAAACTTTACAATCAAACATGGGCTCTTTAATAGATCAACGTGCTCGTCGGGGTCAAAGGAATCTTGTGTCAAAGTATGAAGTTCATCGTGGGCAATCCCAGATTTCGCAATGTCGCTACCAGCCAAACTGGATCCGGGGGTCGACCTCTTGAAACTTTTTTCGACGACCAAAAAATATTTTTTGGGCTGTTTGCGACATTGAAGGCGAAACTTTCACACAAGGTGCTGTTGGCCAAGCCGAGCACATTGCTGTAATAAAAACCCCACGTTTCATTGTAAAGTTCGGAGATACAGGCACCTTTATATTTGTAAGCGTGATGCTATATGAAGAGTGGTCTTTGTTCATTGTGAAGTAGCTAGACCCTGACAGAGCAAAAGATGCAGAGGGTCGCGTTGTGTAACACAGCTACGTTTGCACGAATGAAAGGGTCACTGTATAATTACTTTATGGATCATTTAGGAACAGGCATGTATTGCTAGCTAACGGCCACTTTTATCCAATCATTATTGTTGCGAGATCCACTGCATGGGAACGATGCCCCTGCTCTAGACATTCATTTCCATGATTAAAGTAGGTTGATCCGAGCTGATTTGACTGAGCTGCGGTCAAAGAGAGATTACATCACTCTGGACATCAAGCACGCTCGATGTAGCTCAACCGATGTAATCTTGTGTGAGCGTAACTCAACCAAATCAACTCGGATCAACCTACTTTAATCATGGAAATGAATGTCTAGAGCAGGAGAATTGTCCACCTACAATAGAATGCACAAAAGTTGGGAATGCACAAAAGTGGCTATTAGCTGCCAATGTATGACATAAAAGTGAGGGTTGCGTACCTTTCATGCATTGTCCCTGAAGTCCTGACTTTTTGGCTGAGTTACACAAAGAGGTCCTTCTGCATCTTTGGCTCTCCAAGGTCTGGCTACTTGGCAATGAACAAAGACCACTTCTCATATAGCATCACGCTTACAAACATAAAGGTGCCTGTATCTCCAAACTTTACAATGAAACGTGGGGTTTTTATTAGAGCAATGGGCTTGGCTTGACCAACTGCACCTTGGGTGCAAGTTTCACGATCAAGCTTGCCAATCCCAGATTTCGCAATGTCGCCACCAGCCAAACTGGATCTGGGGGGTCGACCTCTTCGACGACGACGACCAAAAAATATTTTTTGGGCTGTTTGCGACATTGAACG